>NW_008329714.1:1039666-1062438 GCF_000622305.1 Nannospalax galili
CCTTGAACTCACAGAGATCCATCTGCCTCTGCCTCCCGAGTGCTGGGATTAAAGCCCGGCCTATTATTACTTTTAGTAACAACCCTCTACCAGCATTCATATCCCAATCCCTTGAACAGTGATTCTGTTACCTAACAGGACAAAAGGGACTGTGTAGGCGCGACTGAGATCAAAGACCCTGAGATGAAGGATTATGCAGGGTTATCTGGGTGGCTCATGTTTTACATTAGAAGGATCACTTCTGGCTAAAGTCAGAGCTGGTCAGAGATGCAAGGCTGCCAACCCTCTACCAGCATTCATATCCCAATCCCTTGAACAGTGATTCTGTTACCTAACAGGACAAAAGGGACTGTGTAGGCGCGACTGAGATCAAAGACCCTGAGATGAAGGATTATGCAGGGTTATCTGGGTGGCTCATGTTTTACATTAGAAGGATCACTTCTGGCTAAAGTCAGAGCTGGTCAGAGATGCAAGGCTGCTGGCTTTGATGACTCCGGAACCTGCCACAAGCTGAGAGGAACACAGCAACTTTCAGAAGCTGAGAAAAAGCAAAGGAACAAGATTCTTTCCTCAGGCTTTCAGGAAGGAAGGCCTCCCTTCTGAGCCCTTGATTTCAGCCCAGCAGGACCCAGGTCAGCCCTTGACTCTACCTCCTCAGACCCACAAGGTATGAAGTCTGTGCAAACAGTTTACAGCCACTGTGTTTGTGGTAACTTACTACAGCAGCAAGAGAAGAGGCAGCCACTGGCACTGGGAGCAGCCATGGGACTAATTCTGTGATTAGACCGCATGATCCTGCAGCTGGCATTGCTACTGACCAGTCAGCTAGTATGTGTTAATGGTGCATATGACCACACTGGAAAGGGCACATGACAAAGTAATGAGATGGGTCAACAGCAAGCAAGGAACAGTGGCCTTGTGTCTAGTAGCTCCTAACCACCCCCAACCCCTCCTCCCCTGTGGAATTCTGCCAACAGAACTTGGGGACTTAGGTCCCTGATCTTCATACAAGAGCTAAGCCTAGACAGGACCAGAGCCCCTTAATGGATTCTAACATAGAGGACTGAGCTAAGCCACACCCACATGCCTGGCCCAGGAAACAGGTCCTAATTAAGTTGCTGCATTTATAACCCCCCATGCAGTATCAGATCTGATTTGCACCCCATCTGAATTTCAGGGACACCCTGAGTCCTATTATGCCAATTTCCATATGCCACTTAGGGCAATTTCTGTTGCTCTAACTGAATTCTGCAGACTGGCTAATTCATTAAGAAATAGAGGTTTATCTAGCTAAGGTTCTGGAGGCTAGGAATCAAGAGTCACCGACCAGCAACTTGTGAGGACCTTCTTGAAGATTCAGAGGAACACATGGCAAGGGGGCTTTTGAGAGAGGGCCACATTGACTTTTATGACAGAGCCACTCTGGTGATAACTAACCCATACCCTGTATAACCTGTCAAGTAGACTACTCCATCCATGAACACAGAGCCCTCATGAGCCCAGCACTGCTCAACACTGCTGGACTGGGGCCAAGTTTCCAACACATGGATTTGTCAAGACACATTTGAACCATGGCACCCAGGACTCAGCTGACGGCTCCCATAGAACAGGACAGCACAACTCCCTTCAGCCTGAGACATACGGTGAAGTAAGCAGAGGGCGGGAGGTAAGAACAGAGGAAGGCTGCTAGAGGTGGTCTGTGAAGCCGGCTAGACAGCCCAACTCTATTCTGTGCACCTCTTTGTTCACTGTCCTCTCCAGCAGGGTGGTGAGAGCACAACACCCAACACCTCATTTAACCCTCAGGGTGAATCTGCAAAGCTAACATCCTCATAAAGCATTGACTGTGAGCCAGGAATGCTCCAGCACTTTAGCTATCACTCTTACATTACTCCCACTTTGCAGAAAGGGAAGTTGAAGCAGGGAAGTGGAATTGCACATCGGAAGCCACATAGCTAGCAAAGTGGTAGGAAGAGGAGGCTTCAAACTCAATAGTCAGCCTTCAGAATCAGATCGTGTAGGGTCTGGGAACTGAGCCACAGAGTATCAGCCAACAGGTGATGCAGCTGAGGAGCCCAGTTAATTACAAAGAGACTCTGAGGAAGGGATTATGCTTCCTATATACAGATGGTAAAAACCCTGTCACTTCACAAGGAGTAAGGACAGAGCTTTCTTGGTGGTTATCTCAGTCCTCTTCAGGGCTCCTACAGCAGCAGAAACAGCCTGAGAGTGGTTCTTAGGCCCAACATGCACTGTGCTTTCCAAACACTCTTCTCCAGGTTTGTTCCTCAGCATACTGAGGTGGGCAGGGCTCAGATAATTTCCTCATCCTCCTGCTTTGCTGATGAAGAAACTAAGGTTAAGAAGAAATGAAATGACTTGCCCAGACTCCTGTAGCAATCACTCATGCTGAATCAGGGCTTAAAATATAGCTGATCTCTGGCCTTTCCCACATGCAGTATCAGTGCTTTAGAGAAGCTGTCTAGTGTGCCTCCTGTTATGGAAAAATACTTCAAACAGCAAAGAGACCAAGTATTCAGGCAGGAGAGAGTCGGAAAGCTTCTTTATTCCTGCTCATGCATGACGTCCCAGTAAGCAACAAAGGCTTATTAGATTCTGGGGCCCCAATCCGAAGTACAGATGAGGATTTTTATAGTCAATTTTTTGTCATTATTTTATGATTAGCACCTGGCCCTATGTTTCTTCAATGTTGGGCCATGTTATCTCAGGAAATTCCTTCCTGAGTTCACTCAGCTAACCTAGTTTTCAAAGTAGATATTCCAGGCATGGGTCAGGGCATTTGCTACCCTTTGATTCACAACCAGGCTAGGGCAACTGGGCTGAAACCTGGTCAAATGGTCATTTCAGTTTACAAATTCAGATATCATCAGCAGAAGTTTAGATTTCTGACATGTTTGATCTACACTTTTCTTGGGCTAATTGGACCAGGTGCCTCATTAAACCATTTGGTGAACTTTCCATTCTTTTAGTTTTTACATCTTTATCAACAGTCGGACAGAGGGAGTGGAAAGCACCACAGAGCTTCAAGACTTCAGAGTAATAAAACATCGTAATAAAACATCTCAGGGTAGTGAGACCACCACGGAGTAATAAAACATCTCTGAGCATCCCACAGTTTCTTTTCAAGGCGTCCACCCAGTGAGTAAAACAGAGGAAACTTTAAATGGCCTAAGCTTACCAGGACATTATAAAAGAACACAGTTAGTTGTAACTTTTTCCTTATCACATCAAAGGCCATGGCAGGCACTTTTCAGATGAGCAGTGAGGCCTATGCAGTAAGTAGACCCTACCCAGAATGCTCTTCAGCTTCCCAGTGCATTCCATGAGACTCTCGGATGTGGTATCCAACAGCCTCCATAAATCCTCAGAAGGCAGTGGGGATCACTCCCCACTCACTCAGTGAGGTGAGGGACTTTAGCAAACCCCAGTGACCCAACCTGACAGAATGGTGACTTCCAGTCTCCTAGAAGATTCATAAATATGCATTGGCTTTTGATAACTTTCTCAGAGTGGTTCACAGCCCAACCTTCTAGTATGCACCCCTGCCCCGCCCTGGGTCTTTTTGAGACAGGTTCTCCCTGTAGCCCCAGATGACCTGAAACTTTCTATGTAGACCAGGCTGGCCTTGAACTCACAGAGAAGCAGGCCTCTGCTTCTGCCTCCCAAGTGCTGGGATTAAAGGTGTGTAACACAAGGTGTGTAACACCATGCCCGGTTCTAGTATGTTCTTATCCACAAGACAGGGACTTTGTGGCTTCTCACAAAGGCCCACAAGAAGGGCTCCCCAAAGACCACTTGCCTTACTTTAAAAAAATGGTTTCTACTGGGACCTTATTAACAGTTTTGAAAACTGGTTTCTTTGTGGCATTGTAAAATGATCTCCCAGAGAGTTTCAAATGGGCAATAAACACGTGCCCTAGAATCAGACTATGGGCTCTGAATGCTGGTGTCTCAGGGTGGCCTTATGAGATGATTACTTTTGGGCTGGAGAGATGGCTCATTGGTAAGAGCACTGGATGCTCTTGCAGAAGACCCAGGTTCGATTCCCAGCACCCATATGGCAGGTAACAACTATCTGTAACTCTAGTTCCAAAGGAATCCAGTGCCCTCTTCTGACTCTGTTGGCATTGCATGACACAGGTGCACTTACACACATGCAGACAATACACTCCTACAGATAAAATAAAAATAAATATTTTAAAAAATAAAACGATCACTTTTAGGGTCACATAGGCCTTATGAAGCCAGTTTTCCAAAGTGACTCATATGTCACTTGCCCCCCCCCAAGGTGGCCTTGGGGTGGTCTTTATAAACTGTACTACTTTACCAATGGTTTTGAGGGGACCATGTGAAAGAGCATTCTGGGAAACAGCCTCAAGTTGGCTGTAACAGTCTTCTCTCAGCCACCCAAACTAGCCTTAGCAATTAAAATGTTTTGTTAATTACATTTATCGTCTATGTATGTGTCCATACATACCTGCCAGTGGTACACTTGTACCATGGTGTGTGTGCGTGTGTAAGTCAGGACAACTGTGGGAATTGGTTTTCTCCTTCCATCATGTGGGTCCTGGGATGGAACTCGCCCTGAGGTGTGGCAGAAAGTGCATTCACCTACTGAGCCATATCACTGCCCCACTTTAGTACATTTTTAAACTGTGAAGCTCTTCAGTGTGATAGAATGTGTAAAGAGCCATGAGGCTAATTAGGAAAGCAATATAACCATAAATCCTTTAAAGTGGCCAACTGGCCCTAAATTGGCAGCCTGGCCTTGCTCAAGCCTTATCAACTGGTCACTCCCTGAACTGAGGAAGACTGTTTATGGAGCCAACCTGTCTCCTTTAGCAGCCCAAGATAGCTCGCCTGCCTGAGAAAATAATCTTGGGAGGAAGACCCTCAACCAAAGACACAAAACCCTGGCACCAAGTAAACTCCTGCAGCTGTGTACAGCAGAAGTCCTATAAAAGTGGAAATTGCCCCTCCCTTCCATGCAGATGCCTGACTCCCGGGATAAGGCCTCAGCCCTTTGCTGTGTTCTCTGAGTAAAGGAACACCTTCTGTGCCTGTTGTAGGTCTGGCTCTGGTTCTTACTTCTTAACTTAAACCCCTTCCCTTTTTCTGTTCTCCTAAATCTAACACTGAATGTCTGCTACAGTGGACACTGAGTCTTCCAGAGGTAGGAGCCAGATATACAAGTTTCAGCCCCAGAATGGCTGTCAGTCTGCATCAGTGGCTAATAGAAATAGCTTCTGACAGGTCTCCTGACTGGTATGAAACACAAGCTATCCACGGGGCCTTGTGCTGGCATGAGGAAACCTTCCATGGTGAAGTGGCATGCTTGTCTTCAGCAGTCTCAAGGCAGCCTCCACAGCCTTCCCAGAACCTCTCATGATTCGGCCTTTTTTAAACAGCCACTATCCTGGTATTGAGCAACAGACTTCCATCCTTCCAACAGGCTTTGTGGGCTGGAGAGATGGCACAGCCATTAATGGCTAAGGCTAACAACCAAAACGTCAAAATGGCTTGTGACTGGTTTTAAAAACATTCCTAAGCTGGGTGTGGTGGCACATGCCTGTAGCGCCTGGGAGGCAAAGACAGGTGGATCTCTGTGAGTTCAAGGCCAGCCTGGTCTACATAGTGAGTTCCAGGCCAGCTGGGGCTACAGGGAGATCCTGTTTCAAAAAAAGATAAACAAACAAAAAAATATTCCTTATAGAGTGGGACTTTTCTGAGGGTCAGACAAGTCAGATGCAGGTGAAGTCAGATTCTGCCTTAGTTTTATCATCAATTTTCTATGGTTTCTTTATAAGACAGCACCAGGATTCAGTAACTGTCAGGAAGCAGCTTCACATGTGCTCCTGGGCTCTGCAAAGTCTCCAGAGGAGCTGTGTGGACTGGAAATATAGCCTTCATGCAACCAGCAGCTTGCAGGTCTTCTGGGGAAGGTCAGGTACATACTCCCTGGATCTGCCTTTTTTTATGACATGTCCAGACTTCACACCAACATCCCTGTGTTCTCCCTACATCCTGATCTGACCCAGAAGCCAGCCTGGTGGCCTTGTGACCTGGCTTTATGTAAAGGATTACTATAACTCTTCATTGAACAGCCTTAGAAAAGGCTGCATTAACCAAATGAGGGAGTCAAGTGTAAGTTGTGTAAATCTGCCTTTCACATGTAACTTTCCATGTACAGGCCTTTAAATTGGTTTCCCAGAGCACCACATAAAAGGGTTTATTGTGAGTTGCATAAAACAGTCTTCCAGTAGCCAGGTGTACGTGGGTTAACTATGGGTTATCATCTATACCAGGATGTTATTAAAGTGCCTGGTCAAAATAAAAACTGGTTACTCTAGGCAAAATTACACCTATAGTCACCCAAGCATGGACCACATGTAAAAGCCTCAATGGCCCGGATCCCCACTTTACCCGTTGTTCTTCCAGAGACAACAGATCTGGTACAGATCTTAAAGACTTCATGTTGGCCACAGAAGGCTTTCTGAAGGGCTGGCTTGGCCTATAGAAAACTGCCTGGGAGGTCTTCTGTCCCAGAACTTGCAAAGCAGCCTTCAGAAGCCACTAGTCCTGGCCTTAGGCCACAGAGCACAGCTTTCTGAGAAAGGCTAGATGTAGGCTGTGAAACTTTTCTCTGTTGACCAAACTCTGAAAGTCCCTTAAATAAAGATGAGTTCGTGTGAAAAACCACCCTTTCTGGAAAAGGGTGTCAGATAACGGGAGCGCCACCTAACCTGAGTGGTTTCGTCGTTTGGCCTTCAATCAAGCGAGCTAACATGAGCCTTACCGAAGGTGACCTGCTGCCCACATCAAGCACTAGGACCCAAGAACAGGTCGTGTAACAGGCCGGATGGCCTCAAGCCCTACTTCCTAAATTCACCTTCCGGAATGCATTACAGAAAGCGGTCTCGGTTGCTTTGAGAACACAGACCCGGCAGGTTCCTGGAGGTCCTAGCACACAGCCTTCTAGGAAGCATGTAGTCATCCTCTCAGATCATTGGTAAAGACCAGCGGCTCTAACGCCCCTCCCGATTGGTCTAGTCGGGTAGGAGGTAGGCGGGCTGGGCAACCGAACTTCGCAGCAACGACGGTGCTTCTCGGCACGTCTCAAGCCTGAGGTGGCCATGCCACTTTCCCCGGGTGGGCTGTGTCCCGAGCTACAGGGAGGCCGGGCCCGCGCTGGGCGATGGCCGCGGGTGTGCAGCGTGCAGCCCTGTGTCTGGAGCTGCCGGGGGTTGCAGGGAGGTGCTGGGCAACGCCTGCGGGTTTGCAACGTGCAGACCCGGCGGTGTTCACCAGTCCACCCCTGCTCCCGCGCGCGGGGTTAACACTCGGCCCCATTAGCGCAGGCGCGTCCGAAGCAGCCACCTCCAGGCGGACCACAAACGAGACCAGTCACTACAAACCATTTTCCAAAGCTACGCAGGCGCAACACAAGAACGGCGCAGGCTCACAGCAAATCAATCGCAAGACGAGCCTCGCGCATGCGCCCCAAGACGGCCCTAAGACGCACACGAAGCACACTAAGCGCAAGGGGCTTTTCCACAGACCCGTGGGGGGTGGGGGTGGGGTGCGCGGGAATGAACTACAGCGCATGCGCTATCTCCAGCGGCTGCCAGGCCTCCCAGGGCGCCTGCGCAAAACGAGGTCCACACCGGGTCCTACACCGAGGCGCTTGCGCAGTCCGTCCTTCACGGCCCGGGCACCACGCGGCTAAGGAGCCCGAGCCGCCTGCGCCTCGGTGCTCAAAGGAACCTACCTCTCAGGTTTGGATCTGGCTGTGTCGCCCCGGTGCTGGCGACGGCTGGTTCCGTCGGCGCGAACACGCCACAGGCCGCCTCCTAGTCACTGGAGGTATCGATCGATGGCTCCAGGCTCGGCTGATCCTGAGGACGCCTAGAGGATGCCGGAGCGATCGATTCCAGGCCCCGCCCTCTCCAGTAGAAAGCCCAGTGTGCGTGAAGCGTCAGGTGCCGGGGCTCTAGGGGCCTATGGTGCAAAGCGAATTCGCACACAGGCCGTTTTGATTAGTTCTTCTGTTTTAGAGTGGCACATTGAGGCGGAGGGAAATAAAGTGGCCGCATTGAGAATTTGAACCCACAAGCACTGCATGCTCCGTTGGTTCCGATGAGGCCTCCGAGAGGCAGGCTAGTGTCTCTGGACGCTCTGCCGCCGCTGTTCTGATGCTGAGTGGTGTGGAAGGCAGCGGGAGTTTGGGGTTTTGATCACACGCAATTGGGGGCCTCCAGAGGTGTTGGGATTTGCTGCAGCAACCGACTCCCTGCAAATACTGCTGGCCCTGGGTTTGGAGTGTGACTAGAAAAGCAAAGAGAATTCATTTCTGCTCGCAAGATGAGTCGGGTTCATCCTGCAAAGTGGATGAGGAAACAGGCTTGCTGAAGGCCATTGCAGCAATCACCATATTCAACGATTAATGCTAGTGTACATACACAAGCACAGAGGGACCCTTTGAAAACCTTAAAAATCATAATTAGCTGTATAATAAGCATCCCCAGCTAGGAACAGAAGGTTCTCAGAGGCTCTGGGTTCACTGGGATGCCACTGACAGCCCAGCTGCTACATATCCCCCTGATTACCTTAACTCCATCACGTGGTGAGTCCCTGTTTGCTGCTGAAGTTTAGCGCAGAAAACCACCCTTCCCATAGGACTTTGCTTCATCGGTATGCTCCTTTCCCAGTGACAGGCCAGACAGGCTTTTCAATTTCACGCTTTAATATGTGATTAGCCAAACTGCTTGACCCCACGGATTAGGACAAAATGCTGGAGAGCCAAATGTGGGTCCCTGAATGTCAGCGGAGCCAACACAGTACACACACACGCTGACCCCAGGTGAGAAAGCTCTGACTCAGCAGGCCACCTTTTCAGACTAATCCCTGGGACTTTCTAGCCTTGGATTTCTAACCTATGAAAGAAAAGTTCAACCTGGGGCGATGGCTCAGTCAAGGATGAGGATCTGAGTTCGAATCCTCAGTACTCATGTAAAAAGTGAAGTGCAGGGACAGACACCTGTAATCCCAGGACAGGGGAGGCAGAGACAGGAGATCTCTGGGGCTTGCTGGCCAGCCGGTCCAACGGAATCAGCAAAATCCAGGTTCAGAGATGGCTCAGTGGTTAAGAGCACTGGTTGCTCTTACAGAGGACCTGGGTTTAGTTCCCAGTACCCACATGGCAGCAAACAGTTAACTGTCGGTTCCATAACTTCAGTTCCAGGGGATCCAACACAGGCATTGCACACACTGGTGCACTTACATGCAGGCAAAACACTCATATGCATAAAAAATTAAAGTATTTTTTTCTAAAAGATAGAGGGCAATTGATGAAGACATTGATTTCTAGCCTCTGCGTGCATGCGTGCACTTAGACACACACACACACACACACACACACACAGCTCTTTTAGTCTAACCTTCAGGGTATTTGTAGTGTAGTGCCCTGAGTGCCTCCATTTTGTGTAAGTTTAACTGGTCAATCATCTGGTCATAGGACCACCCCTAGGAAGCCGGCTCATGCTAAATAGATGGGCAGAATACGTAGTGTTAGTGAGATAGTGAGTTTTTCCTGCCTGGAATCTGCCTCCTAGCACAGAACTTCAGAGGAGCCACAGTCATGTGGGTCTCTGTAAGTCTGTCCTCCTGAATCCTTCAGAAGGCGTAATGTCCCTGTTTCTTCATGCCATTCTTATTAAACATGTTTTTTTTAAGGTAGCCCCTAGCATCTTGTATTTCTTTACTTTCTCTAAAGCTTCCTTCTTCCAGCCATGTGGCTGCTGGTCAGCCATGTGTCTGACCTCCCACCCAGGCTCTTAACCTGCCTGGCTTCATGGCTTTCTTTCTTTCTTCCCACCATTCACCTCCTCAAGGCAGCTGCTAAGATTACCAGCTTGCTGGCCTGAGGATTTCTTTTTCTTTAAAATTCTAATAAAAATGTAAAAGCTTAATTCGGCTGATTTTGACTAGGAAGCCGGCTCATGCTAAATAGATGGGCAGAATACGTAGTGTTAGTGAGATAGTGAGTTTTTCCTGCCTGGAATCTGCCTCCTAGCACAGAACTTCAGAGGAGCCACAGTCATGTGGGTCTCTGTAAGTCTGTCCTCCTGAATCCTTCAGAAGGCGTAATGTCCCTGTTTCTTCATGCCATTCTTATTAAACATGTTTTTTTTAAGGTAGCCCCTAGCATCTTGTATTTCTTTACTTTCTCTAAAGCTTCCTTCTTCCAGCCATGTGGCTGCTGGTCAGCCATGTGTCTGACCTCCCACCCAGGCTCTTAACCTGCCTGGCTTCATGGCTTTCTTTCTTTCTTCCCACCATTCACCTCCTCAAGGCAGCTGCTAAGATTACCAGCTTGCTGGCCTGAGGATTTCTTTTTCTTTAAAATTCTAATAAAAATGTAAAAGCTTAATTCGGCTGATTTTGAACTTTTTGACTCTGGATAGTCTTTCCTGGTGGTCCCAAATTCCGTAACAGTAGACCTTCTGGCCAAAGTTCTCTACTGTTCCAGAGCTATAGTATCTTTCCTTCTTCTAATAATCTTTCAAATAAAAAAAAAAACAAAACCAAGCCTCTCTTTACTGATTCTGAATTTGATTTTTATTTGGTAGTGGATGAGCAGTTACTATAGAGAGACCATGGTAAGGGTACACACTGGGCCTCGAGTTTCCCAAACACACCCCACAGCAATCACCAGAGGAGACTTGAACCCAGGATGTATGGTTCTCACAGCCCTCTTACACAGTGATTGGGAGTGGACTTCTGGCTGCCATTTGTGGGCATGGAGTACTGCCAGCCAGAGAGACAAACACCCCTTTACCAGCTTATTTATACTTTCTGTTTGCTTGGTGCTGGGGATAGAACCCACTGTCTCACACATTTGGAACATGTTCTACCACTGATCTACACCTCCAGCCTTGTGTTTTTTAAACTGGCTTATTATGATGAATTACAGGCATAAATGAAATGTTTACTTTAAAAGAACCCTAATTTTTCTCCACTGTGGGAGTTTCTCTTCCTGTCGACTGGCTGCCAGCCCCTCCCTCCCCCTCCCTCATTCCCTGTAGCTTTAGAATTGGCCATTAAGCTGGCAGACCCATTTGAGAGCTGTGAAAGGCACTAAACAAAAGGCATCACTTATGCCCATATTTGTGATTGTTCTCCATTAGATCAGAAGCCTGTAATTTAAATATGTCCAAGTGTGCTGGGCACATTTGTGGTTTAATTATCAAATTTATTTAAAATACACAAACAAGACTCCAAACTTGAAAACAGCATTTAGCTTGGCAGCAAGACAGGCATTTAATGCACTACAATTGCAACAAGAAGAGAGTGGAGACCTCCTACTTGCTGACTTAGGATTTCTGAACAAAAGTGACCATAGAAGCATGAACAACAACAAAAGGCCAGACAGGCTGGCTGAATGTGTGCTGTCAAACAGACTCGGTACCTTGCCCCATGAATGGGGTATGATGATCTACCTCCCCAAACAAAAGTATGCTGGCCATTCCTTGCTCAGCCTGTCTCAGAACCCATGTTCCAGGACCCCTGGTAATGGCAGGTGACCTCCCTGTTCTGTGCCTGAGGACCCCCAGAGATGTTATGTTGCAAATTCCTGGGAATTGAAGTATTCCATCCTAGAGAGAAGATCCTTAGGACTTAGGAGGTTCTAACATGAGGCCCTTTAAGTCTTGGGAAGTAAACCACTGAGATTTACCAGATTCACAAGGCCCCTCCCTCCCTAGGTTATATAAGCAGGGAGGATTGCTGAGAGAAGACCCACTCTGCAAACTGTAGAGCTGTCTACAGGGCGCTCCAGGTTTCCTGCTTTCATCAGCTGTCATCGTGCTGGGGTGGCTTTGGCGATCCTGCTGTCTTTGAGTCATTTCTGCTCCTGTAAGTAACCCCCTCACCCATACGCCTGTCAATAACTCAAACTCATTAGTTCACCAAATTGGACTTTGATGGTATCATTATTTTGGTCTGTCATTGGTTCCCTGCAGGTTTCTATTTATTACTTCTGAAGTCAGGTTCAATAATCTGTATTTTTGCAAGCCTAAAATCCAGGGGTGGGTGAGAACTGAAGCTTGAGGAACAGACCAGCACCCAGGGCTTGCAATGCAGCTATCTGAAGAGGTGAGCTGGGTAGCAGAGGATGCTGGTAGCTGTGTAAAGCAGCCTTGAGGGTGAGGCCCTGTGCCTGTGGCACAGACTGGAACCTCTCCCCTGCTATTGCAGGCTCTCCTCCACTTACTCAGCCACTTCAGGGGGCTGCTGCCAGCCCAAAGCCCTGGGCAGGGCAGGCTCAAGTCTTCGGTCCTTATGGAGGAAGCGATGCTACCTTCCCCTCAGCAGGGGACTCAGGAGGTACTATTTGTTACTGTTTGGACCTTAAATGTCCTCTGACAGCTCCTATGTGGACGGCTTGGTTCCCAGCTTTTGGGAGGTGATGGGAACTTTAGGGGGTGGGGGCTTGTTGGATAAAGTGGAGTATTTAGAAAGTGTCCTTAAAGGGCATCCACTGGGACCCTAGCTTCTGTCTCCCTCCATCCCTCCCTCCCTCCCTCCCCCATCTCTCCAGGAGGTGGGCAGCTTTGCTCCACCCAGGTTCCTCGCATGATCTTCTGACTCACCACAGACCCAGAATGATGGGTGTCAAGTGACCAAAGACCAAAGCCTCTGAAACCATAAGCCGACATAAACCTTTCCTTCTTTTCAGTTGATTTTTCTTAGGTGCTTTGTTACAGTGACAGCCAGATTCACCCTTTTGAGCTTTGAAAGAGACAAAGTCTTTGGTCTCTCTCCTCACCTCTATTACTTGCCTTTCTTATTGCTATGATGAAATATGGAAGCATCTACTGATAGTATGCCCTGTTTGTTAAAATAGCTGAGACTGAATTGGCATCAGCAATGTATCATGTTACTGGGAATGTCACAACTTTTGCTCACACTTGCCAGAAATACCTGCTTTTGTAAAAATGCTGACTGTTTAAATTTCCTACAATAGCTTAAAAGGCACATATGCTTCTATGCAGGAAGTCTCAAATCTACCAGTATGGTTATAGCAAAGGATGATGTGGAAAATCCTATAAAAACATGTATGTATTTCTGTTCTGGGCCTCAGTTTCTCTGGAGCAGGTTACCCCAGTCTGAGGCCTGCATGTAATACAGGATAAATTTCCTCCACTTCCTGAGTATAGTTTGAGTCTTCTCAAACTATAGCAGTGGAACCAGAGAAGCATGGGGCCAAAGTAACCTAGGGTGATTGTTGTCATGTACAGTTACACAGTTTACTCCCAAGCCCTCTCGTGTAGCACCATTGGATTCAGTTGGGTAAAGCTATAAAGATGGAGAGGCAGGATACATCTTAGGCTGCTGGGAACTTACCATGGACAGGGAGAATAAAACAAAGACACACTGTACTATATATAGTCACCATGGAATAGTGTTATAAAGCATAGAAATCCAACTCAGATCATCCTGAGTAGGTCTGGGGACAGAGCTCAGTGATAGAGTCCTTGCTTTTTATGCACAAGATCCTGCATTCCATTTCTGACACTGCAAATAACACAGCAAAGCAAAAACAAACATCATGAGAAGACAGTAAGCATTCATTACTGAACCATGACACAGAAAATCCCAGGGATTGTTCTGGCTTTAGGCAAGGCTGGACCTACGTGTTCAGCTGGTGTTTTGTCAGCCATTCCTGCATCTTGGCCTCTCTTCCTCTGAATTGACCTTGTTCCCAGACAGGCTCTTCATGAGGTGGCCCCAGCAGCTTCATGTTTGCTTAGCAACTCCATGGGGGATACAAGGCCTCTTTCCCAATAGTTCTAATAATACTTTTTAAGAGGATAGCCATTGGCCTGACATAAGTGACATGCGGCATGGTGGTAGTGATGCTGCGACTGGCTAAGACTATACATGTGGCCATACTTAACTGACAGAGAAGCAGGACAATTCTACTTGCAAACATCCAGACATTGTGATTGGAACAGACTAGGCAGGTAAAATCCACTGTTAGGTTTCTGATACCATAACAAAATCCCAGAGAAAATCGACTTAGAAGAAGGAAGGTATATTTTGGCTGGTGCCTGTGGAGGCTCCAGTCAATAGCTGGTTGACCCCAATGCTTTGGGCCTGTGGTGTGGCAGGCAGACTAAAACCTATGCAACCTTATGACCATGAAGAGCAAGAGCAAGAGGGAGGGGCCCCACAGTCCCCTTCAATCCCTGTGTTGCCACTGTCAGTACCTAGCAGAGGGCACGCCCACAATGACCTCACTTTCTCCTTCTAGGTTCCATCTCTCAGGGTTCCTCTACCTTTCCATCACACCTCCCTGAGGATGCATACAGGCCTTTGGGGGACATTTCACATCCAAACTGGAGCACCCACAAATGTCCATAAGACAGGCCTCAGGGACACAGATGTGTGGCATGTGTCCTATTCAATACCTTCATTTTTTAGTTAGGAAAACTGAGCAAGTCTTTCAAACCCCATCTTTGCCACTTGAGCATCCCGGAACAATCTCATCATTTCTCTAGGTCTGCCTCAATTTCCTCATTACTAAAATGGTCATATTAACCATGTCACAGGGATAATTGAGAGGTCAGCTCATGGAATGCTGGACCATGCAGAGCGTAGGAACACAGGAGGGCACTGAGAATGCTCTTCCTCTCCTTCCTGCCTATGTCCCCAGGACTCCCCTGAGTCATTCCCACTCCTTCCTGTCTCTGAGATGCTGATCCATCATTCTGTCCTGCTCAGCACAGGCAGATCACTCCTAACTCAAATCCCCAAATCCCAAGTCCTCCAAACTTGGCAATTCTGAGCACTAACATGAGGCTACAAGTAGAGAGCTCTAAGCAATGAAATGGTTCTGTGCACAGCATTATCACAAGTGTGTAAAATGACCTGCAGACTAGGCAGATAAGGCAGATATCATGTTTACACTGAGTCTATCCTCAAAATATCTCATTATACATGTAAAAATATTCCCAAATCAAAATTATTGAAATGACAAAAAACTTACTCCATTTTGCTCTAGCTGACTTTCCCTTTACCCTGTGTTTTTGTCATCCATTTCCACAGCGGCCAGCCAGGAAGAACGTCTCATGCAGGCAGTTTCAAGGAATTCATTATTTCTACAATACTGGGAAACTTACAAGTAGCCAGGTAGCATGTCCAGATAGCAAGTACTGCCTCCCAGTTTAAGTGAAACTTTTTGTTAACTGAAAACCTCTTTGTTAACTGACCTGCCCCGGTCTGGTATAATTATGGTGATCTGATGTAACTATGGTTGTTAGCTTTGCCCCTGTCATGATGTAATTGTGGTTTTGTGATTTTAAATCCTGTCCTTCTTCTCCTCAGAGTCAAGAGTTCTTTTGGGCTCTTTGATTGCTGGCTATTAATAAAGGATTCCTAATTCTACCATCACCATGTGACATTCCTCTGTACATCGCATTCAGTATTATAGTATCTCCAATCAGAAAACCTTGTGGCCCCAAGCTTCTTGGATAAGGGGTACCAGGCCTGTGCAATCAGCCTGCACTCTCACTGTCCTGCAGCTGTGCTCCATGTACAGGGTGGTGAGCTCCTCTAGGTCAGGGGCAACATCCCAGGAGAGTTTGTATCTGTGTCGAGCACCCAGCAGTCAATATGCATATGTAGCCCATACCAGTCACTTAGATCAGCTTTTCTAACCAGTTGTTGCATTTATGTAATGCTGTGGAATGAGCTACCCCAACATTCAGTGGCTAGAAAGAACAATAGTCCATAGTATGAGCAGGTCCTGGGAGGAGGGGCATGTCAGCTGGGGCCGCTAGAAACCCAGGGATGAAAGACTTCCGCACACACTAGTATGGGTCTGGACTGGGGCTGGGAAGCCCCAAGCAGCTGCGGCCTGGGACTGGGAATTTGCCTGACCATCCTTGTCTCCTGGTGGTCTTCGTGTTGTCTCTTCAACCTGGTGAGGCTGGACTTCTGAGAGCCGGCTCAGGACACCCAAAGGGGACACCCTTAGAACTGCAGAACCAGTCAGAAGCTGTCCGACTTCAGAAACAATTACAGTTCAGTTTAATTTTGATGCTAGAGATGTAACTCAGGGCCTCACACATGCTAAATACACACCCTACCATTGAACCACACTCTCATCCCAAAGTTAATGTTAGAATAATTTTAGGTTTATGGAAAGATTACAGGTAGTTCAGAGAGTTCCATACTCCTCAAACTCATATAGTACAGTCATCACAGTTAGCAAACCAACACGGGTAGACGTTTGTAGCTAAAGCTCGTACTATGTTCAGATTGCCACTTTTTGCCTGACGTCCCTTCTCATCCCAGCACTCCCCCAGCATTCCACTCACACTTTGTTGTCACATCTCTCAACTGAGGCAGTCTCTCAGAGTCTCCTTCTTTTCACCAACTTTACCAATTTTGAATACTCTTTTGTGTTTTGTAGAGGTATTTTGTGGAATGTCCCTTCATTGGGATATTTCTGATGTTTTTTCTCTGAATTGGGCTGGGGTTACGAGTTTAGGGAAGAAAACCATAAAGAAGCATCCTTCTCATCCAACAGGACAGCCCAAGCAGAAGGATATGTAACTGTCCTTGGTGATCTTGGTCTCATGGAGGGAGTGCTGGGCAGTGCTGTGTTCTTAGAAGGAGGTCACTGTCAGCTCTAGTAGGGTGCCCAGGGAAATCACTTGGGACTGTTCTGATGATGTCACCTCCTTCCCTCCCCTTCTCTTCCTCCCCTCCTTCTTTCCCTTCCTCCTTCCCTTCCTCTCCCTTATCTCTATCTCTTTCTTTCTTGATTTATTTACTTACCATTTATCTTTGAGACAGAATGTCATGTATCCCAGGCTGGGCTTGAACTCACTATGTCTCAGAAGAGGACCTTGAATTTCTGATCCTCCTGCTTCCACCTCCTGAGTTTGGGGATTACAGGCATATGCCTCATGTCTAGTTTTTAAAATTTTGAAAACATTTCATTTGTTTTTATTATTTATATTAATTAATTAATTAATTGGTCTTTTGAGAAAGGATTTCCCTGTAGCCCCAGCTGGCCTGGAACTCACTATGTAGACCAGGCTGGCCTCAAACTCACAGAGATCAGCCTGCCTCTGCCTCCCAAGTGCTGGGATCAAAGGTGTGTGTCACCACACCTGGCTTTTATTTTTATTTGTGTGCATGCGTGCGTGTGTGCATGCGTGTGTGTGTGTGTGTATATTTTACTAAATTTTTCCCTTCCTGCCCTCTGGGAGACTGGCTCTCAGTTACCAGGTCTCCTTGTTCTGATGCTGGTTAATAAAACTGACCTGACACATTTCTATTTTGGGTTTTACATAGTTTATACGACATTTGGGTGGGGTGACTTACAAGAAATGGCTTCCCATAACCCATGCACCATTCAAGCCCCGCTTGTAGTATCCATCAGCTTTCACGCACCATGCCCACAGTTTGAGTGCCTCATCTCATGTCCATGAATGCTGACTCAGCCCACAGAGTTCATGAGGGGCCACACAGACTGGCTCACCCTGGCTTGTCCACAGTTTCTGCCAACTTTTAGCACTTGGCTGCATGCCTCCTGGTCCCAGCTCCCTACTGCATGTACACTTCTCTCCCTGAGTTCCAATATGGCCTCGGCTAACTCTCCATCTGCTCACTCTCCATATGGCGGCACCCCTCTCCCAGGGTGCTGTCCTTGGAGGTCTTGGTCCCACTGAGGGAGTGAGGGTCTCATCCCTTTTCCCAGGATGTTCCTCGCCTCGTCCCTGGCTGGCTTACTGTCTGTTGATTTACTCTTTTCAGAGGAATGAATAATTTTTGGGCTACACTCCACCCCTTTTCTCCAGCTCTTACAAACTTTCCACCACCTCTTCTGAAAATTTCCCTGAGCCTTGGAGGGGGTGACAGATGCAGGGCCATCTCTCTTATATCATGGTGAGATAGTGACCTCTTGGGCTTCCCAATCATTCATCTTCAAGATGTGGCCACTGATGTATCTCAGTGGTGTTTCCCCTACTATAAAGACAAATGGAAGGAAGTAGACACATCTAAACAAACAAGGATGTAAATACAAATGTCTAGAAGATATCCCAGTAGGTGTACTGTATTCATTAAACAATATACTTGCAACAGCTTCCCTGTTGGGGCCTGTAACCTTCCCTGACACAAGGGGTTGGCCTGTTCTACAGCACCAGATGGATGTTCTACCCCTAGGAGTGGGCCTTATCCAATTAGAAATTTGTCAGTTGTACATATGTTAGTCAAGCCATTATTGCACTCGCAGGCATTGGTTGGCATGTCCATAGTATGTAGCTTGTGGGGTCCATTGTTGAGCAGAATCATAGGGAATCCTTAACTATCCTGGGACAGTTTTTATCCTCTGAATTTCTTTTGTAAACTGTTCTTCAGGTTTTAACTGTTCTTCCAGAAACTCCTTAGTACCAAATTTGGTTTTTTTATCCATTTTTTTTGGGGGGGGGGGAATCTGGGATCAACATAAATCTTGCCACATTTGTCTTTGAGTAACCCAAACAGACCATTTCTTCTGTCTGGTCTTTTTTATATCTCTTGTACATTGTTCTGTTATTCTACGGACACATTATACATGCTGGTCAGAGTCACTTAGATTCACTAAAGCCTCTCTCACTTTACAAATATTCTGTCCCATTAAAGGACTTAGCAAAACCATTAAAACTCTATACCATTCTTGAGGTCCCAGTTGAATTAAGCTTTCCTTTATATCTCTGGTGAACAGAGTCTTATCTGGCCCAGTGAACTGGGCAGCATATATTGCTTTTCTCATAGTTCTCTCAGTAATGCCTGTCCGTCCTTTGTAGTCATCCAGCCGCTGTTAATCATGGGAGTTTCCCTTGGTGATGACCATGTATCTTTAACGCCTTGCACCAGCCATCCCATTAAGGACTACATTGGCATACGTTGAACAGCCTATGTTGCAAGGACGGATGGGTTATATAACTCAGCTGTGAAGCTTCTGAAGGACTTAGACTGACATTATTTGCTCCCGTGTCCCATACCCTTATGAGCCACGTGGTGAGAGGCTCTTTGCTTGCTTGCTTGTAAGTCTTTCCTAGTTTCAAAAGCTCCAGTGTGGAGTATTTTCTCCTAACTATAGTCCTGTTAACCTTTTTCTCTTTTTGTTTCAAAAGTTGAATCTGAGGGGCAGCTTTAGCTACTTTTATTTCTAGGTTGTTTCTTTTTTTATTACTATCTGTCTTTTTTCCTGGGTCTTTGGACTCCTGGTCCCCTAGCCTTACACAAGTTAATATCTCCCATTTTTCCTCTCTCTTAAGCTCTGAGGCTGAGAGTAACTCCTTAGCCTTTTTAGTGTCCTCTGCCTTGGGCAAATCTTTTATTATGCAAAGTAGGGGCCAGCCCCCTCCCTGTTTTCTTCTTTTGCTTGTAAGGTTTTTTTCCAGTCTCTCTATAATCTTTAATGAGTTTTCAGTTCCAAGTGGTGGCGGACTCCACTTTTTTTTTTTTTCAGCAACTAAGTTATTTTCCCACATTTACAGCACAGCTGTGGCCCAGGGATTTTCCCCTTTGAGTTTGTCCACGTCTGTGGCCTGCATCATTCTAAGTACATATTTCATGATCCATTGTATAACGCACATGAGCACAGCTAGCCCCCTTAAGCATATGGGGTTTGGCCACTTTCCCCTGGGTTCCTGCCAGCTTCTCCTGGATGGGTCATGTTACCTCACAGGAGTCCTTCTGGCACCCATCTCTGCCCTTTTGGATTTGGGAATCTGAACCTGGCTCCCTTTCAGTTGGCTCAACAGATGCTGTTGGAACCTCGATACTATCCCAGGCTCACATCCCCATGTTTTTCCCACATTCCTGCAGTTCATCTATCCACTTGCTCTACGCCAATTTGTCCAATTTGTTTTACTAAATTTTTGCTGTCCCGCCCTCTGGGAGACTGGCCCTCAGTCACCGGGTCTCCCAGTTCTGACACTGGATAATAAAACCAACCTAACACATTTCTATTTTGGGTTTTGCATAATTTATATGACATTTTGGGGGGGTGACTTACAAGAAATGGCTTCCCATAACCCGTGTGCCATTCAAGCCCCACTCATAGTGTCCATTAGCCTTTGTGTGCTGCGCCCAGGGTTTGAGTGCCTCATCTCATGTCTGTGAATGCTGACTTGCCCCACAGAGTTTTTGAGGGGCCTCACAGACTGGCTTACCCCCACTTGTCCACAGTTTCTGCCAGCTCCCAACCATGTGCATACTTTGCTCCCTGAGTTCCAATATGGCCTTGGCTAACTCTTTGTCTGCTCACTCTCCATATGGTGGCAGCTCCACCCCTCTTCCCAGGGTGCTTCTCCTCTCACCCCGGCTGGCTTACTGTCCATGGGCTCACTCTTTTCAGAAGTATGAGTAATTTTCCAGCTACAGTGTGCATATGTATATGTGGGAGCATGCATGTAGACATCAGAGGACAGCTTGTGGTAAGCAGTTCTCTCCTTCCACTATGTGGATTCTGGGGATTGAAGTCAGGCCCTCGGGTTTGGTGGCAGGTGCCTTTAACTGTTGAGCCATCTTACCAACTCAGTGTGTGCATGCATGTGTTTGTGTGTTCCTGTGTGTGTGTGGTTCCTATGTACATATCTGCATGTGTACGTGGAGGTCAGAACTCAACCTCAGGTGCCATTCCTCAGGAACCATCCACTTTTTAAAAAGTTAAGGCTAGGTCTCTCATTTGGCCCTGGAACTTGCCCGAGATATCTGCCTGTCTCTGCCTCTCTAGCACTGGGATTACAAGCATACACCACCACACTTGGCATGCATGTGTGTGTGTGTGTGTGTACTTGTGTAGAGAGAAGGTGTGCATTATACAGTGCACGTATGGAGGTCAGACAATTTGTGGGAATCAGTTCTCTCTTTCCACCTTATGGGTTCTAGAGATTGAACCCATGTCATCATGATTGTGGGGAAGCACCTTCTCCTGTTGAGTCATCTCACTTGTCTTCATGCCAGGTGAGCAGCTACAACATTGTTGCCAAATGCTAATCCATATTATTGAAGCAAACTGCACTTTACTGACTGAGCCATCTCCCCAGCCCTGGTGTCACTCATTTTGATCTGTATTGGCTTGTGGTATTTTATTTGACACTTGAGGTTCTAATGTTCTATGGGGTGAAAATGACTTTTGGAGATGGGATTTAGGCTGAAGAAGCAGATGGCAGGGGAGCACAGTATGACCTTCCTCGATTATACCTGGTTTCTCCTCCCCTTCCTTCTTTCTGCTCCCTGACCACCATGCTGTGCCCTGCTTTGCTGTACCCTCCCTGTCACATGAGACTGACACCTCTGAAACCCCAAGCAAAAGGACTCCTTCCTCCCTTAAGGTGTTGGTTAGTTTGTCGGTACATAGGAAGTTTGACTAAAGCAACAAAGTCCTGTCTTGTTCTGTGGCTGTTTCCTGCTTGGCTGTTGTGAGTTCTTTCAGGTGGTGTCTTGGAGAACTACTTGCATATATTTAAAAAAATTGTTTTTATTTTATGTGTATGAATGTCTTGCCAGGATGTATGTATATGCCCCTGTATGTGTAATGTCTGGAGAGGCCAGAAGAGGGTGTCAGGTTAAGATTGGTTGTTAGCCACCATGTGGGTGCTGGGAACTGAACCCAGGTCCTCCGCTGAGTCATCTTTCCAGCCCTGAACTTGCTTATCTTTTGTGCTCCAAGGTGCTCCAAGCGCATCACATGCATTCCCTGTTTTCGTCATGGCACCAGCCATTTCTCAAGAAGCCTGGCTTCTTTAGTTAGAGAATGGTGTTAGATCTGACAGCTGGGGGACAGGGGTGCACACTGCTTCTGGGCTGTGTCACCTTTCTGCTTGGAAGTTGTGGTGGATAGCTTCAGTTATCAACTTGACACACCTGGGTAGAGGGAACCTTGAGGAATTTCCTCCATTGGACTGGCCTGTCGCCATGTATGTGGAGCATTTTCTTGATTGTTGAATGATGTGGGAAGGGCCAGCCCACTTTGGGCAGTGCTATCCCTGGGCAGGTAGTCCTATATTGTGTAAGAAAGCAGGTTGAGCACAGGTCAGGGGAACAAGCCAGTAAGCAGTATGTCTCCATGGTCTGTGCTCCAGGTTCCTGCCCTGAGGTCCTGCCTTGGCTTCCCTTGATGGACTGTGCTGTAAGCCAAATAAACCCTTCCCTCCCCAAGCTGGTTTTGGTCAGTGTTTTCATCACAGCAATAGAAAGTAACTAGGAAAAAGGTCATGGAGTTTTTCCTCCATAAACACAGGTCCACTCAGAGCCAAGATGGACTTCTCGGTGGAGGTCTCTCATTGCCACATTGTAGGAGTTGTGAGATGAGGAAGAGAGATGTCATTTGGGAAATGTCACCTGCCACACCAGTGATGCTGTTCCCCACCCGAGGATTCTTAGTTCATTCCACGATGCTTTCTTTCCTGTCCTGTTTCTGGTTTTGCCTCAGTGATACTTTCCATGGTTTTTTCCTCCTCCACATCTTCTTCCTTTTCTACCCTGTCCCCCTCCTCCTCTTTCCCCTCTCTTCTTTTCTATCCTGTTCTCCTCCTCCTCCTCTTCCTCCTCTTCCTCCTCCTCCTCCACCTCCTCCACCTCCTCCTCCTCCTCTTCCTCTTCCTCCTCCTCCTCTTCCTCCTCCTCCTTGCTCCTCCCCTCCCTTCTCTTCCCCCCCCCCCCCTTCCCTCCTTCCTCTTCCT
>NW_008329714.1:1062732-1087344 GCF_000622305.1 Nannospalax galili
TCTTCCTCCTCCTCTTCCTCCTCGTCCTCCTCTTCCTCCTCCTCCTCCTCCTGTTCTTCCTCCTCCTCTTCCTCTTCCTTCTCCTCCTTCTCCTCCTCCTCTTCCCTCATATCTTCCTCCTATTCCTATTTAAAAAAATTTTTTGTAGGGGGCTGGAGAGATTGCTCTGCAGTTAAGAGGCTGCTCTGAAGAGGACCTGCCTGGGTTTGATTCCAAGCACCCACATGGTGGCTAGGCACCCTCCATAACTCTAGCTTCAGGGGATCTGATACCCTCTTCTAACCTCCTTGGGCACTGCACAGCATGGGTATACTTATATAGGCAATACACTCCTACACATAAAATAAAAAAATAGATAAAATAATTTTAAAAAATTTTGAATTTATTTAATTTTATGTGTATGAGTGTTTTACCTGTGTGGATATATGTGCACCTGTGCATGCAATGCCTGCAGAGGCCAGAAGAGGCTGGAATTGCTGGCGGTTAGCCACCATGTCTCCATTCCCTTGGTCTCTCTGTCTTTCCATCTCTTGACTCACTCCTGAATGCAGGAAGGATGGCAAGGAGAGCTTGCAGCATGCTGCCCTGAATCTTCGTGCCCTAGAAACCACGAAGTGTACAAAAATGTCAACAGCTGCTTCTGAGACTCCCCAAAATAATACTGAATGAGTCTGGTTAGATCTGTAAATGGGGAGGAAGTGGGGAGGGTGGGAGAAGAGAAACGGGGAGGCAAGTACCTAAGAAGACAGGTACCTGGCTCTCCTCTACCATGGATGCCACAGGCACCTCCCTCTCCCTGCGCTGTCCTTGTCCACTGCTTCCTCGGGAATCTGTTCCTGAACTCTGCCATTTTTGCCCAATTTCATTAAAATGCCACCAAGACACAGGCTTGGCAGTCACCACTTCAGTCCTAAGTGGGGCATTTTGCTAGATGAATCGATTTTTTAAATGACAGCATCTGCTTGCATATACACATTTATCTGTAACTCTTCCCTTGGTGATTAGAGCAGGGAGTTGGTGAGCAGTAAACAGCTGTTTGCATTAGTGGGACGGAAGGCAGTGATGTGATCTGTGGTGTTCCAAAGCCCTGGCCAGAAGCAATAAAAAGGGAACAGATGCCCCCAAATACACAGTCCCAGGGAGGGACCATAAATCACATGCTCAGCCCTAGAAAGAGGCTGGGGAGCTGGTGAGTGGGAAGAGCCAGTGGGAGCTGAGCTGGGGGACCTAGGAGGATGGTGGTGGAAACATTTATGGAGTACTTATTGTATGCTCTCTTCCTCCTGACTCCTTTGCTGGGTTGCCTACTGTTCAAATCTGTGTTCAAATGCCATTGCTTAGAGCTTTCTATTTAACCTTGCCATCCCACCCCAGCTTTCTCACACCTTCCTATCCTCCCTACCTTTAGTTTTCTCTCTAATGCCCTGTCTTTCTAATGTAACATACACCATTTGGTTCATGTTGCTTTTCTGTCTGTTGTATGGAAGCTTCGTGGTGGCTGGGCCTGCTGTGTGTCCCTCATAGCTGACCCACGAGTGGCACAGTAAATACTCAGAGTTTGCTGAAACAATGCATGAATTATTCATTTGGGGGACATGCTGTCTTTTGTTTCTACCTATGCTTCTGGAATTAAGGGGCCACAGGTGGCTGAGGGTGGTTTCCTGGGGATACCAGTCTGGAGTTAGGAGCTCTGAACGTCTTCATGTTTAGAACATTGTAGGTGTTCAGTAAAGATCTTTTCAACAAAGAGGTGATTGAATGACCCAAGCTGATACTCAAGTGTTTAAGTCAAAAGACTAGAGGCCATCTCTGTACCCCTCTTTAATTCCCAAGCTCACCACTAGGCAGGCCCCAGCAGTAGCACCTCCAAAACATGCCTTGGGTCTCCAGCTTCTTCTTAGAACTGAGTCACCATTGCCTCTCTTAGATGACATCAGACCTATCTCAACACTGTCAATCAGATCAAGCCATTTGCCCCTTGTTCACCACCCTCCAAATGGCCCTTAGGCCAAGCCCACAGCCTCAGCGCAGCCTGGTCTGGTCCCTCTGCTGGGCCTGGCTGTGCTGGCTGTCTTGCTTCCTCTAACAGTGCTCCAGGGCCTTTGCACTTTGCACTTATAGCTCCCTCCCTGGCTGGCTCTACCAGTGACTCCTTTGTGATAGGTAAAGTAGGTGATGGATGAATCGGGTTGATCAGGAGAAAACACCAGGACACAGATAAAACTCTAGTGGGATAGAGTTTATTAGCAAAGAAACACATGGGACAGATTCCCTTCCAGGTAGGGAAAATGTCTGCTCCTGGGTGGTGAGCTGGGGTCTTCTACAGGGGGAGGCTTCCTGATGAGGGGGTGTGGCTGCTGTGTATCTGAACCCTAACACTTTGCCCTTCAGATTTCAGCTCCAGTGTGACCACCTCAGAGAAGTCTTCCATGACTACTCCATCTAAACTAGTGACCCAAGAGGTAAGGGGTGGGAGGGAAAGGTTGGGTTCCCATTTGGATGGGACTCTAGGGCCAGACTTCCCTCACTACAGTGTTTCTAAGCCACATAACATTTATACCTGAAGAAAGAAAGAGCCTAACTCTTAGCATTTAAGGCTGAATGGACCTTAACTCCAAGAACCACCCACTCCTTCAGATGTCTCTCGGAACTGTGCTCCTGAGCAGTATTCCAGCATGACTGAAGGAAGTAGAAGTTAGGATCCACCTTTATCAGAAAATCTTGCCCTTGATCCCTAGGTCTAGAATAACTCACACACAGAGAATCAAGCAGACCCCTGCATTCTTCTTAGTGTTTGTGATGAGGGTAGCTCACTGCTTCCAGTGCCTTGATATAGTAATCATGCACACCCACATTCACTCACTGTCCTGGGTGGAGGGCAAAGTGGGGTTCTGATGGATTAAGGTCATATGCCCAAAACAAGAGGATAGGGCTCAGTGAGCTTGTTTACATTATAAACAGTAACTTTTGGGTTTCAAGTTGGAGCAAAAGTCTCTAGGCCAGACTGTGCCCATATTGTAAAAGTCATGACTACATCCCCGCTCCCCTTCTTCCTCTGGGCCCAAAGTTGTGTATTTTGACACATTTCTTTGTATCTTCTTGTCAGCCTTCCTCTGTCCTTTCTTCTCATCATAGTAGGTGTTTCTTGTCCTTGGGGGCGGGGGGGGCACGATTAGGGCAGAAAGGAGAGAAGGAAGAGCCCATACATCTTCCTTTTAGGACCTAGAGAGTTCTTAGGAGAGCTAAGAGAAGTCAGGGCATGTGCGACACAGGCTTTGAGCAATGTGGGAGATCAGGACACCTCTCCCCAGACTGCAAAGAGTCTTTGAGGCTGGGGAGGAAGGGCATGAGCAGTGGCCCAGATGGGCTCTACTTCACTGCACCTCCCTGGGGTAGTTGCAAGGCCCTGGAGAGGCGGTTTTGTGCAAAGCCTGAGTCTCAACTCATCTCCTTAAGCTCCACCCATCATGTCAGTCTTGCTTTGCCCTATGCAGAGTTAGAATTTTTTTTTTTTTAAATGTGGGACCAGGAAGATGGTTCAGCAGAAAAAGATGTTTGTGGTCTAGCCCGACAACCTGAGTTCAATCCTTGGGACCCATGTGGTGAAAGAAGAGAACCAACTCTCCTAAGTTGCCCTTTGACTTCCATATGCCAGTATAAAATAAATATATGTAAATCTTAAAAAATCTTGGTCAGTTGAGTATTGCTAGAATTTGGGATGAGAAGGTCAGGTGATAAAGAAGTAGAAACCAACCGCAACAGATGCAGATAGCTTTATTAGCTATGAAGGGCAAGCAACCTTCCTGTGGGAATGCAGATTGGGCGTCAGGGTTGGGGCAGGTCTGGGATTTATAGGTGGGCACAGAAAATCCCAGAAAGGGAGTTGTGCCTTCTTGGGTGGTGTTATGCTCCTTGCTGGGATCTGAGGAGGAGTGATGGGGAGTTCTGATAGGGGAACCAGGTGTCCTTTGATAAGGAACCAGATGCCTGGGCTAGAGGCCGTGTGTTCTGAGATAGATATATTTCCCTCTTGGAGTGCAGAGGCAGGGTGGGTGGATGGTCAGTTTGTTTGGTCATTTGTCAGGCTGGTTTTCCTTCAGGCATGGTGACACATGCCTTTAATTCCAGCACTTGGGAGACAGAGGCAGGTGGATCTTTGTGATATTGAAGCCAGCCTGATCTACATAGCAAGTTCCACGCTAGCTGGGGCTACAGGGAAACCCTGTCTCATACACACACACACACACACACACACACACACACACACACACACAAATCCACAAAAACTACAAAAAAAATTGTGGTCCACGTTTTAAGGATTGAATGTTTCAGATTTCTCTTGGTTTAGAGCCTGCATGGAAGTTGTACGGAAGAGGCGCCGAGAAGACCCCAGACCAGGCAACTCCATGGGGATGGGGGCAGCAGTTTATTTGAGAGCAAACTGGCCAAGGGGCTGCCTCTCAGGGAGCAGGGAAACAGAGCAGAGAAACAGCGGCGAGTGGGGAAAGTCAGACATCTTTTATAGGCAGTCAGGTGGTTGGGTAACTTTCCATGATGTAGGCTAGGCAGTTCAGCTCAGGATTGGTTGGTCTCCCAACACAAAGAGGGACTTACCTGGTGCTAAGTTTGAACCTGCTGTTTTAGAATATTTCGAACTGCACCACCATTTTAGGAGCCTTCCAGGAAACTAACAGAAGTCAGACATGTGGCTGACTGGCAGCCACATAGTGGGGAGAAGGAAGATTTAGAGAAAAAGTAAAGAAATACAAGATGCTAGGGCAGCCCAAAGTGTTAGAGAAAGCATGCTTAGATATGGGATATGAGGAAGGAAAGGAGAGAGACTTACAGAGAGCTACATGTCTGGCTGGGTCCAGTAGCACTGCACTAGGAGGAAGGATTCCAGGCAGGAAGAGTTCACTATCATTAACACACTAGGTATTCCATACATCTGTTTAGCATGACTTAAGGTGAATGCTAAGGGGTGGTCCTATGACCAAATGATTGACCCATGAAATTGGAAAGATGGGTCTTCCAACTGATAGACTAGAGATTTTATAGTTTTGACCAGTTAATTTTATGGGGCTTTTTGCTACTCTAACAGAGAGAATGAACAGGTGGGGGCATCCCAGGAGCACTTAGTGGGAAGGGCCTGGAGGCAATATCAGTTCCACCCACTTCCACTGGTCAGAGCTGTCACATAACACCCTACTGCAAGGCATGCCAGAGATATACCCACTGTGAACAGACATGACACGTGCCCCTCACATAGTGGCCTTTGTGAAAGGCCCTTCTCTCCCTTCCTCTCCCCTCCCCTACCTTTCCTTCTCTTCCCCTTTTTCTCAGACTCTTACTATGTATTTCAAGCTGGCCTTGAATCCTGGATCCTCCTGCTCCTCCTGCTTCAGCCTCCTGCCTGTTGGGGGTGTTTGCCACTAGCAGGCTTTCTGCACAGGCTGTTGTCCTGTGTCATTCCATTTAACCCTCAAGGAGCCAGAAGTGCAGGTGCCTGGGGATAGACAAACCCCTGCCCAGGCCTCCATGCTGCTAAGCAGGTTTTCAGGGAGAACTTGCCTCCTTCTAGGGGGGTTTTCCTAAGAACAGGAAGGTGGCTCTTGTCCATGGGGCTCCCACAGTCCCCACATGGGGAACTACAGTAGAGGTGACATTGGACAGAACCTTGTCCTGGGGCTTAAAGATGGGTGTTCAGACTTTTGCTGCCACTTTCAGTTGTGTGACCCTGAGCAAGTACTTCTCTCTGAGCCTTGGTCATTCTGTCCCCAAGAGGATGAGACCCATCTTGCTAGGCTGCATGTGTGTAAGGTAAGCTGCCACAGCCTGCCCTTAGGAAGCCTTCCACATAAGAAAATTCAATCTGAGTTAATGTGCTTGGGGGCTCACCTGGAACAGCACATTTTCATGCAAATGACCCACATCAGGGCCCCATCATATGGGGGTCTGACTCTGGCTTGTGGAGGTCAGGGCACAGAATTCTCATAGTTACTTTGGAATTGCTGTGAAAAAAAATGTTTGAAGGAAATAAGGGAGAACAGATTTCTTTCGACTCAGGGTTCAGGGTTTCAGCCCGTTTGGGAAGGCATGGCAGGGCGGCATGCTCAGTCTGTAGCACTGGGAAGCTGTTCATATCACAGTAGGCCAGACAGCAGAGAGTGAGGCGGGAACCAGGGACTGGCTCTGATGTTCAAAGGTCCACCCCTAGTGACCCACTTCAGCCATCCAGGTCCCATCTCCTGAAGTTCACAGCCTCCCAAAATAGTAGTATCAGCTGGGAGCAAGTGTTCAATACATGAGCCTGGCTGGGGGCGCTTTATATTCAAACCATAGCAGGTATTTTATGTACCCCTCCTCCCAGGTCCTGTTGGATGTAGCCAGGCTACTGATCTGCTGCACTGGACAGTGACTTTGAATGGAAAGCCAATAATTAGTAGCTCCTCCCAATGGGGTCCAGGCTTTCTAGTGGGTGGGGAGGCTGGGGCTAAGATTGACCTTGAACCCCTTTCTGGGTCACCTCTGGCAGGTCCTGTTTCAATGATCAGGAGCTGAGTAAGGCAGGGGAGAAAAGTCCTGGGTGCATCGCACTGATTCAGCCAGGTGCACAGGGCAGGTTGCAAGAAGGCCTGAAGCATCGCTCTCCATCTCAAGGTGAAGCCTGGTAGGGAAAGCCACCTCTTCATCAGCCTGCAGGTCAGGCCTTTTCTCTCTGTCATCTGCTCTGCTGAGAGTGGCTGGTGCCAGAGCTTACAAACAACCCTGGACTGTAGGCTCATGTAGTACATGTGTGCTCCATAATTTCTAGACTGTTTCCTGGTGAAACAACTTTCTGCCAGCTAAGGTGACACACGCCAGTTGGCATTTAAACAGGTCGCTTTGCAGGAGGCAAGAGATAGTAATGGCCACCTTGGGGCTGTTACTTCCAGGGAGTGAAGGAAAGCTACATGTAGCTTGTGATTTGGTATTCATGTGCCGGTTCCCAGGGGGCAGCCACTTGCAGCCACACAATGTGGGGGAGCCAGTCATTTATTTAACAGAACATTTATTGTGTGCCAGGCAGTTTCAAGTGGTTTGTAGATTTTAATCCAATTAAGTCAGTACCCTGAAACTGAGCTCAGTACTGATCTCAGCTTTCTCTACAGAAGGGGAAACTGAGGCATAGAGCTTTAGAAATCACTCAAGATTCCACAGTGGGTTAGTGGCAGAGCTGGGATTTGTATCCACGTGGTCTGACTTCAAGGTTACTGTCCTGTCCTGCACCAAGTGGTGCAGGAGAGGAAGTGCCAGGCTGCACTAAGAGAACACAGCTTCTGCTTTGAGAGCGTAGCCTGCGCTTCCGTAAAATAGCCAACCTACAATCTGCCTGGATGAGAGGATCCTGCCCGGATGAGGATATCTATCAGGAAGCGACACACCAATTTATGGGATACTGGGGGCAGGGGGAGAGGTATATGAGGTTTGCACTTCCCAGCAATAAACCAGTCTGCAGCACCTTGCCTAGTGCCTGCTCTCATCCCTCATCCGACTACCTCCACCACCCCTGCCCCACCGAAGTCTGTGTGTTGATTCCGTGCCACTCACCCCCACCTTGGCCAGAACCCTTGTTCCCTGAAGTCCCTTGTGGGCTGGACCCGTGAGGAAACCTGCAACAAAGTGGTTATTCCCATTCATGTCCAAGGCATTGTGTGACACTATTTCTGGAAGAGACGTGAACAAATGTCTACTCACCCCAGATAGGGAACCAACAATAGACCAGAGCAATGGTAGTATCAGAGTCCAACTCAGAACCACTGAGTTTTATTGGGGTTACTTATAGGAATATGGGTGAGGGGTTACTTACATGAGCAGAAATGACTCAAAGACAGCTGCATCCTCAAAGCCACCTGTGCTGGATAGCTTCAGTTGTCCACTTGGCACACCTGGGTAGAGGGAACGTCAATTGAGGAATTTCCTCCATTGGATTGAACTGTAGCCATGTCTGTGGGCATTTTCTTGTTTGTTAAGTGATATGGAAGGGCCCAACTGACTGTGGACACACCTGGGCAGGTGGTCCTGTTGTATAAGAAAGCAGGCTGAGCACAGGCCAGAGGAACAAGCCAGTAAGGAGCATTCCTCCATGGTCTGTGCTCCACGTTCCTGCCTTGGCCTTCCTTCGTGCTAGACTGTGAGCTGTAAACCTAATCAAACCTTTCTTCCTCAAGTTGGTTTTGGTTGGTGTTTTATCAGAGCAATAGAAAGTTAACTAAGACACCACCCCAGCATGGGTGACAGCTTAAAAAATCTGGAAACTTGAAAAGCACTGCACAAAACATGCGGGCCACTCAACAGGTTGGAGAGTCTCTTCCGGACAGCTCAGTTTGTCTGAGAGTGTTTAGGACTTCTATATGCTTGGGGAGGAAGGGGCCTAGTGAACCTGGTCGATTTCAGGGACTTTCTGAATCTTCCCGGGTGTAACTCTAGCTAGTGTTACTATTCAATGACACTGTCTCCTGCCCTGGGAGTGATTTCTTCATGGACACCCAGAAGGCCAGGCTTGTGTCAGGATGGGGATTCCTTGAGGTTCCATGCTGGAGTGTGGTGGCTGGGGAGCCAGGCTGTGCTATCTAAAGCTTGGCCACTTGTTTGAGGGGAGGATGCACTGGGTGAAGGAAATTGAGAAGTAAGGATGACTGCATCAGGCTGCCGTCTCCATTCATTTCATCCACCACTGTTACCACCCATCTCCTTGTACCACCAATCTGGCCATGCCACCATGGTCACCATCAACAGTGTTTCCTCCTCACTAGGGCAACCCAGCATGATCACACACATTCTGAGTCTGTCTTGTGATTTCAGGCCTGTTAAAAGATGATGGTGTAAACACCCTGAGGAAAAGGATCATGATTCATGGTCACCACCTGTTATGGCTCACACATGGAATGGCCCCCACAGGCTCATGTGTTGAATGCTTCATCTCCAGCTAGTACTGCTATTTTAGGAGGTTCTAGAAGCTTCAGGATGTGGAGCTTAGCTGGAGGAAGTGGGTCACTGGGGGTGTGGCCTTGGCATATACTCTCCCTGGCTACTTCCTGTCTCATGATCTGCCTCCTGTGTGTGGGGGAACTGAGCTGCTCCATCTCTGTTATGATGGACAGAGCACTCTTAAACTGTGAGCCAAAAGAAATCCTTCCTCTTTAAGTAAGTTGTTTTTGTCAGGTATTTGGATACAGTTGTGAGAAAAATAACCAATACCCCATCCTGCCCACCATCCATCTGATGCCAGGATCCCTCAGTGCTGTAGCCATGGACAGTCTCTGTCCAAACAGCTGCTTCACTCTTGCAAGGTGTGTGTACTCATTCCCTCCAGCTCCCAGCACTTGCTACAGGACCCAGCTCCCGCCCACTCTGCCTGTTCTCCCCAGCAGACCCTGGGGGCACTGAGAACTTTCCCCTCCCTCCTTCTTTTCCACATCTTCAGCATGATCCTGGGCTTTCATCTTCCCAGGCCTACAGTGACGTCATATAGTTGTTATGTGTGAGGTGAATTTTTGGAACTTTATGAAATGTCTCTTGGCTCAATGCTAATAAGAAAAATCTGCTTCTTGTTGCCAGGGTTATGGGTGCTTCTGGAAGGCTGCTATCTCTTGGGGACTGGGTGGGGATTATAAGGAAAACATTTGTCCTTCCAACAGGGCCTGAGAGAAGAAAGAGGAGAGGAGCCTAGGTCAGAGCCTAGCCATGAGCAGCAGGTCAGGAGGAGGTCATGTCTCCATTTCAAGAGTCTTGTGGGTGAGTTGCACATGCATGGTGCTGGGTGGGAGTTGTGTGGTAGTGGGTTGGAGCTGTGTGGTGGTGGGTGGGATATTTGTGGTGGTGGGCTAGAGCTGTGTGGTGCTGGGTTGGACATCGTAATGCACTTTGTAGGGCCCTCTCCTCATCTCCAGCTTCAACTCCACCCCTTACTATGCTCTTGTCTAGCTGTGTGAGGTGGGCAACTTATTTAACTTTCCATGCCTCGGTTTCCCCATCTGCTCTGTTGTCTGAGAGGCTTCACAAGCTTGAGCTCTCTCCTCTCCCCTCACCCCTCCAAAGTGATGTTGTGCTCTGTTCTTTCTTGCTGATGAGGACAGTGTTAGCACCTCAGAATGATACCAACTATGGCAGCTAGATTCCAGGTGAGGACTCAGCAGTCCTATGGTCACATGCCTCAGTGAGTCAATTGCTGTTCCCACCATGCCCAAGACTCTCACAGCTTTCCCAGAAGGGCTTGACAGAGGGAGTGGGGTTCAAATCTTCATTCTGTCACTTCCTTGCTGGTGACTTTGGGCTAGCTCCTTGACCTCTCTGTACTTCAGCAGTCATCGAATGGTAAATGTCACAGTAACTGAGAGCGCAACACAGAGTCAGAGTACAAGGATCAGAGTACAAGTGTTTCCTGAGGCCAGGTGTGGTGGTACACGCCTTTAATCCCAGTGCATGGGAGGCAGAGGCAAGTGGATCTCTGTGAGATGAGGCCAGCCTGCTCTACATAGTGAGTTCCAGGCAGGTGGGGCTACAGAGAGACTGGCTCAAAAAGACCAGGAAAAAAAATGGTGTTTCCTGTTCTCATTAGGAATTCACCAGTTACCTTAGCAAACACACCGGTGCATCAGTCCCGCAGAAGTGGTTCAGGTAGTGGGATGTGATAGGAAACCTGCTGTGGAAGCAGCAAGAAGCAGGACCTGGAATAGGAAGAGGCAGGAGACCATCCTGAGCACACAGAAGACCCACATGTGCACAAACCTGAGTGTCCAGGCCTTCTTAAATGTTGCATGCCATTTGTTCAGTTGTTCATTCTTTGTTGCCTCTCAGTCCCAGTGCCCTGGTGACCAGCCAGACCTGGCCAGTGGTTCCAGTGGTTAGATGCTGAGCACAGTTTCATATGAGTCCCCATGGCATCCGCCCACAGGAGCAACACGAAGATATGGGAGTGTGTGCAAAGAGAACACATCAGGACAGAGATGGCAGGGCACTTGCCGTCTGTTGTGACTTTCTTCTTCTTAAAAATTATTATTATCATTATTTTTTGTGGGGCCTGGAGAGATGGCTGAGGGGTTAAGAACCTTGGCTGCTCTTGCAGAGGACCCAGGTTCAGTTCCCAGAACCTACACGATGGCTACCAACCAGCCACATCTCCAGTTCCAGAAGATCCGATACCCTCTTCTGGCTTCTGTGAGCATTGCACATGTGGTTGTGCTTACATACAGGCAGACAAAACACTCACACATATAAAATAGAAACAAATCGAAAATAAATTTTAAAAATTTAAATTTTTGTATGCGTATGTATTGTGTACCCAGGGCCCAGCCTGTTCCTTCCCTGCTCTCTACCCCCCCCCGCCCCGTTCTCGCCTCTCCTCCCTCCCATTGATCCCTTTGTCCCTGTGGGGATAGTTTTGCTGCTACTTTCATGTCATATGTATTTATACAAAACCTGGGAGCCACAAATGAGGGAAAACATGATATTTTCTGTCTTTCTGAACCTGGCTTCATTTGTTTAGTGTGGCTATCCCTGGTTGCTTCAGTTTTCCTGTGAGCTACTTAACCTCCCCTTTCTTTGTGCACTGTGACTTCCTTTGACCCCTGGGTGGCATCTCCTTTCGTGGGGCTCTGCCTCTCCCCCCATCCCACCCATGCAGGTGCTTGCAGAACAGCTGCCCTTATAGCCCTGGGTGCAGGGGTGGGCTCTGGGGACACTGTGACAAGGACCTGGCAGGTATCCCCGGGACCTGGCCTGGTGGTGAGTGGCAGCTGTGGCTTTTGCTGTTAACATTCTTGCAGTGTAATCTGGGCACAGTTCCTGGAGCTCTGACTCACAGAGGTGACACAAGGGGTCTCATTCATGTCAGGGGGATCATGTCCCTCAGTCTTTTGGTTTGGAGACAAAGTCTCTTTCCTCAAACTTACGATCCTCTTGCCTTGGCCTCCTGAGAGCTGGGATTACAGATGTGTGCCACATGCCCAGCTCGGCTCCCCAAGTCTTAAGAGAAGGCTGGGGCTGGTATGTTGCAAGTTTCCCATTTCTTCTTCCCATCTTTTCTCTCTGCTTCCCGCCATCTGTCATGACATACGTGCTTTTTCAGTCCCAGCTACAGATGTCGACTCTCTTGGGCCAGCACTAAGAAAGAACTATGTGGTGAGCTCAACTTGAGACATCACCGGGGCCAAGTCCAATCGCTGTGTTCAGGGTGGGAGGAAAGTTGTGTTGCTTAAATAACCTCGATGATCTCCTCCTTTTGGTAGTTTCTAAGGAACAAGATTTCATCATGAGCCAAGCATATGGCCCCAAAGGTCTATTGTAATAAAAAAAAAATTCTGTCATTGAAGTCAAAGAAATCTGTGATCTTTGATGGCCTTGTCCAGTGGGAGCTTTAGGCTAGGTTATAGAGGACTCTGGGAAGAGAAAAAGATTTGTTTCTGTTAGGATTACAACACATACCTATCATCTCCAAACTTGAGAGGTGGAGGCTGGAGGATTCCAAGAGTAGGGTCATCCTGGGCTACGTAATGAGAACTTGTCTAAAAAAACTCAAACTAAAGCCAAAACAAAAAGACACTTCACCCATTTGGGGGCCACATTGCAGGCAAGAGGCTCTGATATGAGGCCAGTGTAACCAAACACATTTATTTTCCTCTCTTCTGTCCCCAGTTCCACCCAGCTCCACCTTGTAGTGATGTGGGCTCCAGGGCTCAGATGTGTTTGTAGGTAGTGTGAGCACTCCAAGCCACCCCCTCAGGCTGAACATTTTCATGGAAGCAGGGGAACTGGGGCCCCTGCTGCTCCCTGGGAAGCAGATCTGGAGCCTCAGGTGACACAATCACTTCCTCAGCGCCTGCTGCAGAGCTGGTGTGACCCCCCGTTACCCCCACCCCCCACCTCACCTCATCAGTGCTAGGGTTCCAGTGGTTGGCTGAAGTGTACAGATTCTAAATGCACATAGATAGAACGTGAAGTAAGAACTTAGTTTTCTAGAAAAGTGAAGGAAAATGTTTCAGGCTTAGAGCTGTGGTTCAGTGTAGAACACTGGCCTAACAAGTACAGGACTCAGGTCTCCAGCCTCAGCACCACCTGTGTGCTTGTGTGCATGCGTGAGTGCTTGTGTGTGTGTGTGTGTGTATCCATTACACAGAATAAGGTCTCCTCTGAGGAGGACCCCTGTCCAGTTAAATGGAGAGGCACCAACATGGGGCTGGCTTCTCCACACAAAGCCCTTGCATGTGCCCTGAAGGCACAGGCATTTTTCCTTCCCACAGACCCCATTGTGAACTGGGAATTGGCTGATGGGAACCCATCAGGGAGGCTACCCAACCTTCTGGTTCTTCCTGGTCTCCCTCCAGCCTCCAGCCCGCCTTTGTCTTCTCTGGATCTCCAAAGACTTCAGCCCCCTTCTCTGCCTCTGCGCTTGGCCCTGGGCTGCCCCCCCCCCCCCCGCCTTTTTTCACCCTGGTCTTCCCCATTCCTCCCCCTATCCAGTCCCCTCATACCACACTCTCCCTTGAAAGGAGAGTTGTCATGTGATGCTGACCTGGCCAATGAGATGGAAGCATTGCTCTTCTTGCTTAGAGCTGGCTACACACAAGCTGCACAGAGGAGTAGTAACCTCCTCTAGAGGGAGAGGATATTTGTTCAGGATCCCAGTTCCCAGATCCCCAGCAGGCCAGGTGATAGTTTGTGGTGGGGGTGGTCATCGGGTGAATCTGATCATAGTCTCTTGATATTAAAAGCAGAGAGATAGCTCAGTGGTTAAGAGCACTTGCTGTGCATGCATGAGGATCCAAGTCTGAGACCCCAGCACCCACATAAAAAGCTGGGCATGGCTGTCTGTGCCTGTAATGCCAGTATTGAGGAGTGGAGACCTGTGGATTCTGGGAGCTCAACGGCCAGCCTGCCTGGAGCTGATGGTCCAGTAAGAGACCATGCCTTAAAGGAGTAAGGCCGAGAACAAGAGAGGAAGCAGATTCACAGTCCTCGAACCTTGGGGTGCAGTGCAGGGGACCCCCACCTCCCAAAGGGCAATTTTTTTTTTTTTGGTCTTTTTGAGACAGGGTCTCCCTGTAGCCCCAGTTGTCCTGGAACTCACTATGTAGACCAGGCTGGCCTTGAACTCACAGAGGTCCACCTGCCTCTGCCTCCCGAGTGCTGGGATTAAAGGCGTGCGGCACCACACCCGGTCCAAAGGGCAATTTTACAGATAGGGTAATGGAAGCACAGAGAAGTTTAGCAACTTGTCCAAAGCCACACAGCCAGTGATTGGCAGAAACAGGACTTGAGTTTAGGCAGCTACAAAGTCTTTCTTGGTTCTGTCTTGCAGCTTTCAGCAAGAATTGGGAGGATGCCAACCCCATAGACTGAAGTCTGACCCTTCCCAATCTGTTTGGGCCAAACTCTGGGATGCCTGCAGGACCCACAGAGGGCAAGGATTCTGGAAGCCAAGGTTTGGGTTACACACTCATTGTCTGCACTGATGGCAGTTAACTAGATTTAGACATGTAGTCATTGGCAGGAATGAAGGTAGTCTAAAGAGGCAATTATGCACCTCCCTTCAGCTATCAGGGTATTGAGACTATGGACCCAAGAAATTGAAATTTCTCCAGGAACCTCACACTGGGCTAAGGAAAAAGCCGAAGCCTGGTGCCAGGAGGGGCTTGTCACCCAGAGAGAGATTTCACACAGTCCTGACAACCTGTCGGACCACCTTTCAGGAGAGACTGTGATGGTCAGTAATGGACCTATCCTTGACCAGGGACCTCACCTTGACCAGGACTACTTAGCTATGTACACCTGCTGCCCTCTATTTAAACCTAAACCCGTAAGTCAGAAACTGGAAGATGGAGTTAGGAGGTCACTAGACCTCTGTGTTCCTCTTCCCAGTGTGGCACATCGAATGAATCGCCTTTCTCTGCTTTTCGCTTTTGCTACGCTGCTTAGTTGGCCTGTTGAGGATGGGAGGCCAAGCCAAGTGTGTGCTATGTCTCCCAGGGCCTGGACTCTGGCCCTAACAATTCTAGTACTAAAATGAGACGTCTCCGGCACCCCAGAGTTCTGGGGCAGTTCATACCTGTGCCCCCCCGTCCCAGTAAGGTTTTTGTTATTGTGTTTTTGAGACAGGGTCTTGCTATATAGCCTAGGTTGGCCTTGAACTTGTGATCCTCCTGTCTTAGTCTCAAAAGCATGTGGGTTTCAGGAGTGGGTTTCCAGGCCTGTTCCATTTCAGGAGTGGGTTACCAGGCCTGTTCCATTTCAGGAGTGGGTTACCAGGCCTGTTCCATTTCAGGAGTGGGTTACCAGGCCTGTTCCATTGCATGTTTTGTATGCTTGCTCTCTTATTTAATTTTTAAAAAAATAAACATAATTAAGTGTCATGCTGTATTTACAGCTTAAAACCAGAATAAGACTAGGGATGTGGCTGTGTGGTGAGGGCTGTCCCACCATGCTTGAGGCTCTGTGTTCAATCCCCGGCACGCGCAAACAAGCACAAAAATCAACATGAAAGGTATTTACAAAATAACCTCCCTCCCTTCCTGTCTTGGTCTTCTGTGTTGGCCCCTGTCTCCTTCTTTCTTCTTTCCATGGTTCTTTATGTGAGTGCAAACAGTTATGTATGAGTATGTGTGCATGTGTGTATCCTGTGCATGCTAGCATGTTGGTGTATGTTTGCATTTTCCTTCCTTTATCACACACAAAAGGCAAATCACACATACTGTTCCTTACCTGGCTGCTGAGGTTTGGGTGCTCATGACTGAAGACTTGGCCTGGGAGCTCTTGGGAGGTGGTGGAAATGTAGGAAGGGCCCAGTAGGAAGTTCTTAGCAGTTCAGGGAGTAGAGCTGTGGGACCTGGTGGGAACTCAAGTAGTACTGAGGTTTAGCTAGCCCGTCATCCTTCCTCACATGCTTGAGTTCTCCCAGACATTCCATTTTTCATGGCTGATGTCTGTCCGGAACTGGTTTCCATCCTGAGAGAGGGAAGAACTCAGTCCTATGGCCACCAGCATGAACTCACACACCAGCCTCCTCTATCCTCCAGGTGCTGCCTGGTACCAGGACTTTAGAATGCAGCTGTTTGGCCAACCAGGCCTAGTGAATTAAAGCTAGGTCTTCTTCAGCCCCAGGAGTTCTGTGGTCACTCTGTGTGCCTCTCTCCAGTATTTCTTGTACACAGTCCAAGGTGGGGCCAGCTCAGCATGGCATCTCCTCCAGCTCAAATCTCAAAGGATGGCCACATTTGCCACCCTATTCCTAGGTGCAGAAAGGTGCCTTCCAGGGATAGCAGAGGGAAAGAAGGCTGAGACTCTTCATCCAGTCCTGGGGCCAGGACTTACAAGAGTGAGATTCAGAGAGAAGGGGGGAGGAGCATGGGAGGCATTGTTGATGGGGGTGTTTATGGATTGTGAGGGTCTGAAATCTTTAGGGTGCCCCTCATATGCCCCAGTGCTGGGATCCACTGTTGATGTGAGGAAGGGGCAAAGGTCAGCCTTGGGAGCCCCCTGGTGGCCAGTCTGGGTAGTGAGTGGAATGGCTGGAGGGTAACGAGGGAACTAAGTAAATAATTGTAGGCTGCAGTCAGGCTTCGGATTTGCAGAAAGGAGACCACATAAATGTACACACTTGCACACACACGTACAAACATGAACAAAGCTATATACATTCATATAGGCACATGCACATCCTACTGTATCTGACCCATTGTCAAGGCTGCCTAGAGTAGGTCTGCATAGCAGAAGCAAATCCTGTTTATTTGCTGTGACTTCCTTTTGGTCCCCTGCATGGGGGTCTCCTCCTTGAACCCCTTTCCATGTAGGCATGGCCCTTCCAGAGCAGGTAGAAAACAACAATCTTGTGGCCTCAACTTTAGATGCTTGGAAGGAAGTCTATGGAGGACTCAGCTTAGCACTTCTGTCAAAGGAACCTTGGAGCTTTGGGCTCTGATGGTTTGGAAACCAGATTTTCTGGCATTGAGGTGACAGGGGAGAACACAGAGATGGGACCCAGGTTTCCTGAGCAGTGTCATGCCCCACCTAGATGGGTGCTGGGGGGGTCATCCCTGCCAGATGGCATTGTTCCTTTCTTTTCTTCTTTTAGTTAGCATTTTCAAGTTTTTATTACATTTATTTATTATTTAGTGCATGTACGTGCGTGTGTGCATGTATGTGTATACCTATGCACATGTGGAGGAGCTCAGAGGGGCAACTTGTGGGATTCGGTTCTATCCTTCTACCCTGTGGGTCTTGGGAGTTGAACTCAGGTCTCCAGTCTTGGTGGCATGTGCCTTTACCCACGGATCCATCTTGCCTGCTCCTTTTTGGGTGCTTGCTGGCTGCTTGCCGAGCCTTTCTGTTAATCCTTACACACACCCTCAGATGCACAGTAAGCACTTAGTAAATGCGACACACATAACTGAATTAGCCTTTGACTTGTATCTCACTGCAGTAGCCCTCACCCCAATGTCCCAAGACCCTCAGTGGACATCTGAAACCATTTCAAGCTCTGTACACACTGCTTCTCCTGTGAGCCCCAAGCTGTGCCCAGCATACCACAGGTGATCTGCTCTCCACGTTTCATGTCCCAGCCCTTCTTTGCTTTCTATTCTGCTCTTCGTGGTCTTTGTTAACTAAGGGTTATTAAACACAAGCACTGTGATCCACAACGGTTAATCTTATAACTGAGATGGCTACTAAGTGCCTGACAGGTGAGTGGTGTACAAAGGGCCGGCCATGTTCTGGCGGGATACAGTGGGATAGAAAGAGATTTCATCACGCTGCTCGGAAACTTTTGTGTGCTTTATCTATGCGATTTCTCCCATAATATGTTCAGAGCACAGATGACCATGGGTAACTAACCATGGGACCTGAAACCCTGGATGGAAAGACTTCCATATTCCCTGCCACTCTCTGCCCTCATTTCCTCCCTGCTTGCTGTGGTCCAGCACCAGCCTCCTTGCTGTTCCTGGGCCTCTCCAGCACCACTTCTGCCTCAGGGCTTTCTGGTTCCCTTCCTCTGACTGGCTCCCTCCGTTTCTCAGTGAAACTTACTTAGAACCACAGTACCCTTCCTTACTCCCTTGCCCTCCTATGTTTTCCCAAAGCAACGATCATCTTCCCCTATTCTATGTACGTTGCTTCCTGATCTTGTTCACTCTTTATCTCCCCCACTGCGGCATGTCCTGCCACTCCTGCTTACTGTCCAGGGCTCCTTCCAAGCAGACACTCAGCGAACCCGAGTGTGGGAGAGAAAATGATGTGCCTTTTAGCAGTGGAGGAAACCAAAGCTCAGAAAAGTCAGCCAGTCACTTGGTCAAGGTCTAATGGCAAATAAATAGCAGATGTGGGATTCAAGTCTATGCTGACTCCAAAGCGTGGAGGATAAAGTCACCTAGCTGAGGGTTAGTGGGTAACACAGGAATAGCTTTTGAAGTCACAGGTTTTAGTGGCTGAATTTAGTAGCCTATGGGAGCAAGTACAGAGGGCCCCCAGGGAGCTGGCCGCTGGGGTAGAGGCCTCCGTAGCCCATCATCATTTTGTTTGAAGGGATGAGAACATTTTTCTTTTTGAGACAGGGTTTCACTTTGTAGACCAGGATAGCTTGAATTTATTGGAAATGCACCTGCCTCTCCAGGACTGGGATCATAGGCACAGGGGTGTCTGCATACACAAGTCCCAGACCAGGACCCCTTTTCATGAGGACCCTGAGGCTCGTACAACAGAACTCGAGAGTGAGCTCACGGCTTATTCCACACCAAAACAGTGAGTGAGCTCAGGGCTCGGACTACATCAGGGCAGTGAGTGAGCTCAGGGCTCAGTCTACACCAGGCAGTTCCATTGTTAACTGTACCAGTGTGTCCATTAGCTGACATAATCAGTGAGTGAATTAACTTCTGCTTTTCTAGCTGTATTTTAAAGGCATGTGTGTGTGTGTGTGTGTGTGCGCATGCTTTTGAGGCTCTGTACTCTTCAGAAATTAAATTTAGACTGTGATTTTATTACCCTTTTTATTTAATTTATCTTAACAGTTGCATTCAAGCTGTGAACCAGCTGTTGACTTTGAAAAACATTGTTCAATTTGAAGGGAACATTTTAAAACTTAATGTAATGGCTGTTAGTAATCACCACAGTCATTACACACCCCGGCAGCGCTGCACACGGCACGGGAGGACTTGGAGCAGAGCTCCGGGTGGGCAAAGAAATGGCTGGGGCAAGGGGATCCTGACCACACTGGCCTGTCCTTTCCTTCTGCCTTGGGGCTGGGTTGTGGAGAAGTGTGTTGCAAAGGCTTGGGTTGAAGCTGCCCACCTTTTAGTCACATAGTCCCACACGATCTGTGGTAGCTTTGTTCTCCCCTTTGCCCATTGTCATAGACAGCAATAGAATTGGTCCCAGCACCACGTGGACTTCAGGGCCTGCTCCCTCCTGCCTCTGACCTCACTTATAGTGGAGGGCTGCAACTTTTAGTTCTGCAGACCTGTCTGGTCTCTGGATCCCAGGCGCAGATCCTTCCTCGGTTGGTGTGCTCATCTCTGGAGTGCACCACTCCATGAGTAATGGAAGCCTGGCTCTCCGCATCTTACACTTCCACTAGTTTACATGATGGCCTTGGGCCATGGGACTGTTAGCAGATTCAATGCCTACAGAGACCGGAAAAGCATCTGCTGTTCAGGGAGACTGGTCCTCTCTTGAGGCCTGCAGACCCATGTTGGGGCCCGGGCTAGCCTGCTGGGTGCTGAGTTTGCTAGTGGAACACAGTAGAACTGGCCTGGCTGATGACCCTGGAAACAGCCTGCTCACCTGTGGTGAGCCACCTCAGACCATCTAATAGGGCTCAGGTCCAGGTGCCCCCAGACCCAGAAACTATAAGGCTCCTAGGAGGAACTAAGTCAGCCAACTACCAACCACCTGCAAGCAGACAAATAAGCTCCAGGAGCTTGTGACCCAGTGCATTGTGATCACCAGAGCATGCCCACGGACTGACAAACAGGTTCCCGGAGCCCTGTAGCCGTAATAGCTTTCTGGAACCCTATAACTGCAAAAACATGTTTTACAGTAGATGGTTTCCTCGATAAGTTTCACCAGGTACAGACCCCATGCCCTCCCTGAACAGCCTCAAAACAATAGAAAAAAATTCTCTTTTTCCACATTCTTATCCCTTTATAAGCTACCCTCTGTAGCCATTAGGCTGCTGGCTTCACTCCCTCCCGAGTTGAGTCCCAGCCCCACTAACCCCAATAAACTCTCGCTTTGCCAGAGCCCTCTCCGTTCCTGTTTTGTGGCGATCCCAACCCCTGCCACCTTTTTATCTAACACCATCCAGTCCCCATGAGCAAGCCCAGCAAACCCACTAAATCACGAGCCAGATAAAGTGATTGTGGCTTTCCACCACTGAGCTTTGAGCGGCTCACTATGCAATAACTGTGAATGGCTGACAGGTGTTAAGCTGTGTCTAATCTCTGCCAGGCATTGCGCTTGGCCTTGGGGATGTATAACCTAGAGTGGGCATGAGACTCGGGCCTGGTCTGCTGGAGCGCTCAGTCTTTGTGATTGTGGCTCTGTGTTGACCGGCCTGCTCCTGTGTGACCTGGCCATCCTTGCTCCTATGCTTTGCTCTGCAGACCTGCACATTCTCTGGCCTCAGGCTCAGCTCCATCATTTGGCATCTCCCTTGAGGGGCAGTGAGCCTTGTCAAAAGAAGTAGGACAGAGTAGTGATTGACCAACAAAGGGTTCAAATCCTAACTTCTGCACCTGCCACCATTTGCTGTCATGAACATACATGGTTGCTGTGGGTGGGATATTTGTGTGTCTCTGAGTTATGATGAAACCCAGTATGATGGTATGTGGAGACAGGGCCCTGTGAGAAGAAACAGGGAGATGACCTCTCTCCCCATTGTGAGAGGACCCAGCAAGCAGGTGGACATCTACAAACTAGGAAGAGAGGCCGCACCAGACACCAAGTCAGCAGGCATCTTGTTCTTAGACTGGCCAGTATCTGAAATGGGGAGAATCAATGCATGCCGTTGAAGCCATCGTCTGTGGCATTGGCTCCAGCAGCCCAAGAAGACAGAAACTACAGCAGGGCCAGCCTCTCTATTCCCACCCATCTCTGGGAGCTTAGGTCAATGGCTACCCCTCATTAGGTACCAAGTACCAAGGACAGAAAGAGATAGAACACACTGAGGCCCTCAGAACTTGCTGCATTATCAGCACTGGTCAGTGGATTTAGTTCATCACCTGGGGTATGTGACGTTGGGCATCATGCATCTCTGCACCACAGTCTCTTCATTTCAGAAACTGGAAAACATCATGTCACCTGCTAGAAGCACCACCTCAGGATGCTGTAAGAACTGGAAATTCGGGACTGGAGAGATGGCTCAGCTATGGTGCGCCTGGGAGTCGCGGCGGTCCGGTCCCCTGGTCTCAGCCGAGTGCCCTGGAAGAAGGCGGGTCTGGCCCCGCGGGCTTCTCCGTGTCTCTGTGGGTCTCTGCTGCTGGAGCGTTGTCCAGCCGTGTACCGCCTTAATTTCCCCCGTGCACTTTCCTCTTGATGCGAGATCCACTGGCCACTGAATCACGCGGGAGAGCACAAGGCGGCTGAAGCTGGGATCCGTGAGCCGGTGACGGAGGAATGCTGCACCCTCAGGCTCTGCTAAGTTGGAAAGGCAATGTTTCAATTGGTCATCAAAGGAGAAAGAGAGGTCTTTGGAGGGTGTCACTTCTGCTCACAATTCATTGATCGGATGTCATCACATGACTACTTCCCCCAAATGAGATCATCAAAACACTCAGCAAGCAGCACTGGAGAGTCTGCCTGATCGGGTTTGGGTTCGAAATACCCCCCAAAGGCTCATGTTAAAGACTCGGTCACCACTATGGTGCCACTGGGAGTCAATGGTCCTTTAGGAGGTGAAGTTCCATGTGAGGACATGGGGAAACTGAGGGAGTATGCCCTTAAAACCAACGTTAGGATCCTGGCCTCTCCTCTCTCTCTTTGCTTCCCAGCAACGATAAGGTAAACTGACCTCACCCACCACCCACCCCTCACCATAATGTTCTGCCTCACCACAAAGCAACATCATCTATTGACCATGGAGTAAAATCCCTGTAACAAGCCAAAATAAACCTTTCTTCCATGTAAGTTCTTCATATTGTAGTCTGTCATGGTGACAGAACCCTGACTGCTGCACCACTACAGTCACACAGCTGGCGAGCAGCAGCTCTAGGGTAGAACTCTGGGTCTTTCTACTTCCAGTCTGTGCTCCCCTCTTCAGGCTATTTGAGAACTGAGATTCTTCACTAGTCCTGAGAACGTGAGAATGGTTAGTTCACTCCCCACCCTGAATTCACCCTGAAACACTCACAGTGCTAAAGCTGGTGTGTAGATCTGTCACTCATTCACAAGCCTACTGCACCCTTCTAGCCCCCAGAAAACCCCAAGTCATACTTTAGGGTCAGCACACATTCCATTTCTTTATCTCATATACGTTGTAGGCATCATTAGTCAATTACGGCACTGTCTGCTGGATGGGGCAAGAACCAAGCAGAGCAAAAAAAAAGATAAAAGTAAAATTTAAAAAAAAGAACCAAGTGAGAAGAAAAGTCTACAGGCCACATGGTAAGCCAGGGTGGCCACAGAACTGGCCCTGCAGTAAAGGCCAATGTGCAGACAGGACAGGGCAACCAAAAACCCCCTGAGTACTCATCACCAAGCACTGGAAAGCCAGCCTGACCCAGAAGTATGCTGGCAATTCACCTTCATTGGTGGGTGATAATAAAATAGCAAAAGGTAATGGCAGTGGGCCTGGACTGTGGCTCAGGGTAGAGTACTTGCCTGGCATACATGAGGTCCTAGTTCAATCCCCAGTCCTACCCCCTCAAAAGCAATGATGGTTGCCCTGTGAGGGTATATCATGCTGGGAGAATGTGATAGAGCAAAACTACTCATCTCATGGCCATAAAGCATAAAACAGAGGGGCATCTCTCTCCAGAGATGGCTCAGTGGTTAAGAGAACTGGCTGCTCCTACAGAGGACCCAGTTTCAGTTCCTGGCATTCACATGGCAGCTAACAACTATCCATAACTCCAGTTCCAGGGAATCTAATGCCCTCTTCTGGCCTCTGCAGGCATTGTACACATGGGTGCACTTACATACATATAGACAAAACACTCATACACATAAACTATAAACAAACATATTTTTAAAAAGAGAAAAGAGGGGGCTGGAGAGATGGCTCAGCAGTTAAGAACACTGGTTGTTCTTGCAGAAGACCTGGGTTTGAATTCCAGCACCCACATGGCAGCTAACAACTGTCTGTAACTCCAGTTCTAGGGGATTTGACAGTCTCTTCTGACCTTCGTGGGCACTGCATGACACGGGTGCGCAAAAAAAAAAGAGAGAGAAAAGAAGGGGCCGGGGTCCTATTGGCTCCTTTGAAGGCACGCCCCCCACAATGACCTAACTTCCTCCCAGTAGGCCTCACCCCTTAAAGATTCCACTTCTTCCTAAAAGCACCACCAGGTTTGGACCGAGCCTTCAACATAAGGATCCTTTGGGGATATTCTAGTTCCAAACTGAAGCAACAAGACACCTTTCCAGGCTGGGAAGGTGGCTTACTGGGTAACAGGGCCTGCTATGTAATGATGAAGACCTGAATTCAGGTCCCCACACCCGCACTAAAAGCTGAGCATGGCCACACATGCCTGTAACCTCAGTACTGGGGGACAGAGACAGGATGGCTGGGCTTGCTGCTGCCAGCCTAGCACCCAGGCTCAGTGAGAGACCCTTTCTCTAGGGAGTAAGGCAGAGTGATAGCAGGAAACTCCATGTCCTCCTCTGGCCTCTATGCACATGCATGCATTTGTGCACATACACGAGCACACACACAAGTACATGCACACAATAGGCACACATGACATCTTCCATGTGTAAACTGCCCTAAGTGTTGTAAATACACTTAGCATTTCCAGTTCTTACACCATACTGAGGTGGTGTATACACAAAGGCACACGCGCGCGCATACACACACACACACACACACACACACACACACACTGCATACATGCAAGCATCAGTCCCAAGTGCTGTAAATGCACTTCACATTTCCAGTTCTTACACCATCCTGAGGTGGTATATACACACATACACACCCCCATATGCACACACACACACCCCAACACACATACACATGCCACCTTCCATGTATGATCAGTCCCAAGTGTTATAAATGCACTTTGCATTTCCAGTTCTTTTTTTAAATATTTTATTTATTATTTTTATTTTATGTATATAAGTGTATTGCCTGTATGTATGTGAGTGCACCATGTCATGCAATGCTGTGGAAGTCAGAAGACAGCATTGGATTCCCCTGGAACTGAAGTTAAGGACAGTTCTTAGCTGCCATGTGGGTGCTGGGAATCAAACCCAGGTCCTCTGCAAGAGCAGTCAGTGCTCTTAACCGCTGAGTGTTGGGGGTCTCTGTTATGTGAAGTAGAAGTCTCTTCATATCCGGATAGCTCATGAGCTCGGAGTTATGTGCTGAGACTCCTTTCATAGCGGGGTGCCTTCCTGGCATTTTTCCTGGCTCTCCTTTTGAAGTGCCCG
>NW_008329714.1:1088472-1124010 GCF_000622305.1 Nannospalax galili
CTGTATGATATTGGGAAAACTGCTGTCTCTTTGTAAATGAATCAAATGTTGTTGAAACCAATGTTAACACCCTCAAAAACTTTGTAATCTATTTTCAAGATTGGCTTAGCAATCCCTTGTTCTGCATGGCTCCTATCCCTTGATAATACTGTGTATGCTTGCTCACTGTTTTTTAAGATTTCTTTGCTGACAGTTACTGCCATTTGCTAAAATCACTACAGGAAACAGGTCATGGTCAGTTATCAAACTTTGGATTTTCTCGAGATGAAATGAGTTGGCCCTTAGGGCTGGCGATGGCATTTCTTCATATTTAAATCAAAGAGGAGGAGATGTTGGGGGCCTCTGTTATGTGAAGTAGAAGTCTCTTCATATCTGGATAGCTCACAAGCTCGGAGCCATGTGCTGAGACTCCTTTCATAGCAGGGTGCCTTCCTGGCATTTTTCCTGACTCTCCTTTTGAAGTGCCCACCACAAATGCCATAACACAAACATGGCCTCTGGCTCTAGGAATACCATGCTCTCCTGTGTGGCTCTCTGGGAGGCAGACTCTGGATCAACACTGACCATGTGCCATGTCCCCGGCTGTCCTCCCAGGGCCTGTCCTCCCAGGGGCAGTGGAAGGCACTGGGCCTGGCAGATGGGAAGCGGGCTGTCTAGGAGCTCTGAAGCTGGGGGTGGTCCTCAGTGGTGTTCCATACTACGCAGATAACCTGAGCCTCATAGCCTGGCACCACCACTCCCCAGCTGTCTCCCCTTGGGAAGATGATTCAGTTTTGGGTGATAGGGAGCTTTTCAGCTGAGTCATTCCAGGACAGGGCCGACAGCTGAGGGTAGCAGCAAGGAGAGTGGAGAGGCTTGACCTGGCTGTTTTCATCCTACAGGAGCTGGTTATTACATGTTCAGGAGGTTTATGAACCAGTTGTTGAATATAGCCATCACTAAAAATTAAACCATGTAAATTCACAGTTAAACGCATCCTTTTTAAAAACAAAGGAAATGAGAACTCCAAACATAGCACTTTTACATCAGCTATTTTTCATGTTGCTATGACAAAACATCTGACAGAAAAACCTTAAGAGAAGAAAGGTTTATTTTGGTTCATGGTTTCAGGAGATTTCAGTCTGCTGTAGTGGGGGAGACAGGACAGTATCTGGTTGTGGTAGAAGGAGGATGAGGTAGTGACTTCTTCACATGGTGGCCAGTGGGAAGCAGAGAGCGCTAGATTGGAACCGGAAATGGATATAACCTTCAGAGGCCCATCCCCCTGACCTTTATCAACCAATCAGGCCCAGTCTCCCAAAGGCTCCATATCTTTCAAAATAGCGTCACCAACTGCAGACCAGGTGCAAGCACGTGAGCCCACAGAGGACATTTCAGATGCAAACCCTTACTTGCTCACCGTTTTGCTCCATTTTGCTCTGGGCGGCTCACAACTATCACAGCTGTGTGTTGCAGTGACCTCGGTGGCCTTGCCAATAGCCACCAAAATCAGCAAATGCTACCAAATCACAACTTTGTCATTTGGCTCAGTGTCTAGAGTTCAGGAAGTCAGAGAAAAGGGGTTGTACAGAAGTATCCTGTTGATAGCTGTCATACTGCGAGTAGCAAAAAAATACTGCTGGTTTGTAGCTGAGTTGCTAACACAAGTGGCCTATGAAGGGAAGACTGCAGTAAAAATCAGCAGGCGCTTTCTAGGAGAATCACTTGGCCACATGGAATTCATAATGAAGAGTTTCATACCTTACCAACAAGCTGTGTACACACATCTTTCACATCAGTAAAACTTACAATAAACACACATACACAAAAGGAGACAGGCACATTGTATTCCCCTAAGAATTGTTACAAAGCATTTGCTATTGAAATAGCTCCTTCAGTCCTTTTTACAATTAAAAATTTTAATTTATTTGTGTGTGTGTGTGTGTGTGTGTGTGTGTGTGTGTATACATGTGAGTGCAGAAGTCTGCAGAGGCCAGAAGAGGGTGTTGGATCCACTGGGACTGGAGTTTCAGGCAGTTATGAGTTGCTGGACTTGGAGGCTGGGAGCTGAACTCAGGTCTTCTGTAAGAGCGTCAAGTGCTCTTAACCACTGAGCCATCTTTCCAGTCCTGGTCCTCCACTTCTTATAGAGTTACTTCAGTGGTGGAGCACTGAGGGTACACTAAGTAAAGAGGGCTAAGATTTGGCTTGTCATTGTTTTATGGCACTGAGATTTTTATGGATGTTTGTCACCGCAGCATAACCTAGCTGATACTGACTGACATGCTTGGAAAGGCTCTGAGTCCTCTGGGCTGTAGTTTCCTTGCTGTCTACATTTCCTTTGATACTCAGTAGGCAATTCACTAATAGCAACTTTTTTATTGATAGAAAACTTTTGTAATACATGATTTATTTGACAGGAAATGCTTTTGAACTAATTTACACACATTCTCTTCATGAAGTTGGTGCTATGGTTTGGGCGTGGTGTCCCTCAAAGGTTTACCTGCTGGGTGCTTGGTCCCAGTACGGCAGCACTGAAGTTGATGGAGCCTTTGGGGCCTAGTGTAGGTGATGAGACCATGGCCCTCTACCCTCAAGAATGGATTCTTGCTGTCTAGGGGGACTGGGTCATACTTCCTGTGACTGGCTTAATTCTTAGAAGTCCAAGTTATCCTCATCCTGTGGTGCCCTTTACACGTGCATAGTGCCAGTTTCCCTTTGCTTCTTTGCCACATATGAAACAATCAGGAAGCTCTTGCCAGGATGGCAGGCCATAGTATGTGGACCCTCCTGCCACCCGAATTGTGACCCAAATAAACCTTTTTACTTTATAAGCTACTCATTCTCAAGTTTTTTTTTTTTTTTTTAGCAACACAAAATAGACTAAGACAGTCAGGGCTAAGAACATAAAGGGCATGGTCTCTCTCTCTCTCGCTCTCTCTCTCTCTCTCTCAATTTTTTAGACAAGGTCTCACTACATATCCCAGGCTAGCCTGGAACTCACTGTATAACCCAGGTTACCTCAGATTTGCAGTTCTTTGCTTTAGCTTCCCAAGTGCTGGGATTACAGGTGTGTGCTGCTGTGCGTGTCCCCGCTTTCCTCTGCTCTGTCAGTACTGGTCTCATTTTCTCTGCCCCCTTTTTTTAAAAAAAAATATTTATTTTTTATGTGTATGAGTGTGTTGCCTGCATGTGTATAAGTACACCTGTGTTGTGCAGTGCCCATGGAGGTCAGAAGAGGGTGTAGGATCCCCTGGAACTGGAGTTATGGATGGTTGTTAGCTGCCATGTGGGTGCTGGAAATTGAACCCAGGTCTTCTTAAAGAACAGTTGGTACTCTTAACCACTGAGCCATCTCTCCAGCCCCTTTGCTGACCCTTTTGATATCTTTTTTTAAATTTGTGTTTGGCCCAGCAGTCCAACTGAAAAGGGAGCCCTTGGGCAGTTCGGGGGTGCCAGCTGCTCCTGCTTCAGCAACCGTCTCCTGACTGGACTTGAACACAGCCCTGAAGAATGGTGACTGAGGAGGGCCAGATAAGCTGACTTCTGAGAAATAGTCTAGAAGAAGTGAGGGCAGGCAGACACAGCAACCTTAACACAAAATAAAAACAGACAGGTGGGTTACTGTGAAGCCCGTTCGGGCTTTCCACAGACTGAGCGGGTTAGACACTGGTGGGGGCCAGAGGAAGTGGAAAGCCTGTCACTGAGACCATGGCTTTGAAACACCAGCCTGGCTCTCTGACTCCACAGAGCAGGCTGGGTGGAGGCCTCTCACTCTGCAGGTGGCACAGGAGGAGTGAAGGGAGTCCCAGGGGCTGCTGCTGTAGGGATCAGACATGGCATTTAATAACTCATGAAGGAGACCCATTAAATAAATTATGATGTATCCATAACTGTTAAAAATTATGAGACAGATTTACACATACTGCTCCTGCAGTATCTGATAAATAATACAGGGAAAAGCAAGACAGTGTGTGGAATGCCTCCTCTGAGGGGAAATTGGGGATATGTCCACATATTCTCACACAGCTGCTCTTTGGCTTATGGGGGGGACCATGTCCCCACAAACCTATTGTAAACTGAAAATATTCTACACAAAAATTCATGAGTATCAAACCCACTGAGATCATAGCTTTGCCCAGTTTACCTTAATTAAGCATGCTCATAGTGTTTACATGATGCAGTTGGGCAAAGTCACCTGTCACAAAGCCCATTTTATTTCATTTATTTATTTTTTTCTAAATCTATTTTTTAATTAATTTTTTTTAACTTTTACAAAAACTTTATTGAGAATTTCATACATGCATATAAACTGTTTTGATCAAATCCATGCCCACTCCCTCCCCTCCAGTATCCCCCCCTCTGAAGAGGTAATCCTTTTAAGGATTAGATACAAGCTCCTAAATGCTTTTGACATTTTTGGCCTTTGGAACAGAGTATGTTGCTAACAGGCCCAAGGACATCTTGACTTTTAGCCGGGAAACTGGGTACATTTCTTTGGGGTCTTTTTACCCTAACTGCTTACCCGATTCCTACCTCCTATTCTTATCACGCCATCCTCTAAAGAGGTACCCAAATTGCCAATAGGGAATAGGGATGCAGACCGCTCTGGCTTCTTCCATGATCAACAGGGACACAGGGTGAGGCAATTGGAGTACCCCTTTAGTGGGTATATCTAAAAGACTCCCAAATTCCATAACCCTTGTCTCTAAGGGGAAAAGAAAGTCCTTGAATCGTGAACAGGAGATGTGAAGGAGAAGTAAAGGCAAGAGTAATTAGCATTACAAGTTCCAGACAGGGAACTAGAAAAAAGTCAGAACAGGGCAATTTTCAAATGTTCATTGGAGTCCATTGGAGTTCCTTGACAAGGGACAAAAGCACATTTTATAACAGCACACAGAATAGTCATGTGGTCTATCGAATGTTGGAATTGAGAGGCAGGAGGGTTGCACAGGTGTGCTTTCACACCATGATAAGAAAATAGATCACAAGTCCAATCAATGTTCAGTCAGGAACCACTGTGTACACACAATGTGTGTGTGTGTGTGTGTGTGTGTACGTGTGTGTGTGTGTGTGTGTGTACGTGTATGTATGTGCGCATGCATAGTGTGGTGGTTTGAATGTGAAATGTGCCCTATAGGCTCACGTGTGTGAACACTTGGTCCTCAGCTGATGGTGCTGTTCAGGGAGGTTGTGGAACCCTTAGGAGGTGGCACCTCGTTGGAGGAAATGAGTCACTGGGGGGCAGGCCTTGAGGTTATAGCCTTGCCCCTCTTGCTCTCCACTGTTTTCTGACTCTGATTAGGCATGCTGTGACCAGCTGCCTCCTGTTCTTGCTGACATGCCTTCCCTGCTCTAATGGACTGTGTTCCCTCAAACTGTGAACCAAAAGAAAACTTTCCTGCCTTAAGTTGCTTTTTCTTGGGCATTTTGTCACAGCAACGAGAAAAGCAACTAATACAAAAAATTGTTACCAAGGACTTTGCTGTGATAAACCTTACCATGTGGTTCATAGGCCTTTGGAGACGGTTTGAGGGAGAAATGTGGAAGAGTTTGGAACTTTGGGCTAGAAAAGCCATAGAATGCTGTAAGCAGAGCGATTCTGGTAGGAGTGTGGATGGCCAGAAGACCAAGAAAAATGTGGACTGGCTCATGAGGTTTCAGAGGGGAACAAGGTCTTTATCAAGAACTGGGCCACAGACCATAGATGTGATATTCTGGTAAAGACTCTAACTACCTTCTGGCCCTGTACTGAGAACTCAACTGGACTAATGTGTACAGTGAAGGAAATTCCATGGCAGGAGAGCATTCAGATCATGGTATGGTTATTGCCCACTGTTCGTATCCAGGTCTGCAGTAAAAAGAGTAACACATGGGGCAGAAAGCTATAAAAGTGTGCAGTTGGGTGAAAAAGAGCACAGGAAAGTGTAAAATTGTAGACCAGGCAGATGCTGAGGAACAGGCTGTAACTGTTAAAGAAAAACACCCTGCTCTGCACTGGCCCAGTAGGAGAGGTGCCCTGAGGCCAGACCCTGCCCATCAAAGGCTTGTGCAAATACAAATTTATCTGAAAGGAGAGAGCAGGAGCTTTAAATGCTTCAAAAAGGCTTCTCTGCATGAAAACAGCTTTCTAGGAAAGTGATTTTGCATAGTCAAGCACCAACACACACAGAGGCCAAGGGGCTGAGGTCTACCTGGGCCAGGCTGCAAACCAAGCTGCAGCAGAACTGGGCAATGGAATCCTCATAGTTTTGATTTTGCAGCATGAAAAATGAAAGGTGGAGAGGGTCATGGAGTCCCGCTTCATGTTCCAGAGAGCCACCGAGGCCAGTGTGAGGCAGGGTCAGAGTCCCTGCAGGGAGGGAGTGTGAAGCTGTGAAGGTAATGTTTAAGTGGAGACTGTAGGATTCATAGAGCACAGACCCAAAGAAAACCGTGGCAGGGTGGAGATGGCCCAAGAAGGAAGAGCCTGTGCTGCAGGCTGGAGGGGTGGGGCCGAGACGATTCCAAGGAGCTGTAGGATGTGATGTCTTCCCTGCTGGGTTTCTGTCTTGCTTTGGTCCAGTCCTTCCTTGCCATGTTCCCATCCCTACCCGCCACCCTGTTCTGTGCCATCACACTGGAATTGTGCAGTTTGCTGTGTGATACTATAGGAGCTCAGTTAAGAGACTACCTTGAGTCTCAGAAGAGACTGGACTTTTGAACAGTGTTAGGACTGTTAAAGACCATGGGACTTTTGAAGCTGACTGCATTTTGTTTCATGAGATGGTTGTGAGTCGATGGAGAACAGGGTGGAATGTTGTGGTTTGAATGTGAAAGGCCCCCCAATAGGCTCATGCGTGGGAACACTTGGTCCCCAGCTGGTGATCCTGTGTGGGAAGATTGTGGAACCACTGGAGGAAGTGGGTAACTGGGGCCAGTTGTGACGCTTTATGGCCTGGCTCCATTTCCTGTTTCCTGACAGCGGATGCAATGTGACCAGTTGCCTCTCAGTCCCACTATATCCCTTGAAACAGAAGTGAAAATGAGCTCTTTCTTCCTTAAGCTGCTTTTGTCAGGCATTTGGCACAACAGTGAGAAAAGTAACTGTCATAGTTGGCTTCATTTGTTAACTTAACACATGAGGGAACCTCAGCTGAAGAATTTCCGCCATCAGCTTGGCCCCTGGCCATGTCTGTGACGCATTTTCTTAATTGCTAGTTGATGTGGGAGAGTTCAACTCACTGTGGGCGGTCCATCCCTGGGCAAGTGGGTCTGGGACGTGTAAGAAAGCAAGCCAGAGGGGCTGAGGAGATGGCTCAGCGGTTCAGAGCACCGACTGCTCTTACAGAGGACCTGGGTTCGATTCCCAGCACCCATATGGCGGCTACGAACCATCCTTAACTCCAGTTCCAGGGGAATCCAAAGCCCTCTTCTGACCTCCACGGCATTGCACGACACGGGTGCACTCACATACATGCAGGCAATACACGTGTACACATAAAATAAAAATAATAAATAAAAAGAAAGAAAGCCAGAGAAGCAAGCCAGTGAGCACTGGTCTTCCACGGTCTCTGCTTCAGTTCCTGCCTCCTATACACAGACTCTCCCTAGAGGAGACCCCCCCGCCATGCTTGTTCTGTGGGCATTAGAGTGGGAACAGGGTGAGAAGCAGTGTTCATACCTAAGAAACTGGAATGACACAGGTAAAGCAAGAAGTTAGGGAGCTGCCTCAGTTTCCCCACATGGGATGATCAACCTTAGGATCTGCTTAGGCTGATGCAATAAAACAGTAGTATAGATTGGTTGTTTTTGACACAGGAATTCATTTTCTTACACTGCTGGAAGCTGAAAGTTCAAGACTGAAGTGCTAGAGGATTCCATGTCTCCTGAGGACGTTCTCCCTGACTAGCAGATGGCCTCTTTCTTGCTGTATCGTCTGTGTACTGGTTTCTGGGATCTCGTCCCTTCTCATGATGACACCCACCCTTACGAACTCATTTAGCTTGAATCAATGCTTCATAGGCCTTATCTCCAGACATATTAAAGGCCAGGAGTTCAACATATGAATTTAGACACATGATATCTGAAGACAAAGGTTCAGAGATGCCACCAACTGGAACAAGCCAAGGAGCTCTGAATCTGTGAGCCAAAATCAAATTTCCTCTTGAGAGCTGACTTGCAACACAATCACAGAAAGCTGGGAACCTGTTGGTTTTTGACCACCCGCTCTGTGATGCTGCTTCAGTTTAGCTGTATGTACATTTCTTTTTTTAAAAAAAATGTTATATATTTAGTGAGTGAGTGAGTGTGTGTGTGTGTGTGTGTGTGTGTGTGTGTATGTGAGACAACAGGTGGAGAGGATATGCTTGTGGAGGTCAGAGAACAACTTTTGGCAATCAGTTCTCTCCTTTTAACATGTGGGTCCCAGGGATCGAACTCAGGTCTTCAGGCTTGGCAGCAAATGCCTTTATTCACTGAGCCATCTCACTGGTCCCAGTATGCACATTTCTCAGCTACACATTTGTGTTAATAGCAGGAATGCCTATCAGTGAGCTATCTGGGTGCCTCATCAGGCTTTGGAATCACCATCAGCAGCCACCTCGCCATCCAGGCAGCGGCTTTGGAGCTGAGTGTGTAGTGCTCTGGTTGTGTAAACACCATCTATGACACAGGGGTGGGGTTCCCACATGATGACGCCGAAACTCGATTCACAGGAATAATGTGGTGAAATAGGACATGGGATGGGTGGCAGGGAGCAGAGGAACAGAGGTCACAGTGCACAGGCCCCAGGTTTGTGTCACCTGAAGGAGATGCTGGGGTGACAGTGTAGACAACGCTTTCTTGCTGTCCTTCCCGCCTTGTTTCTTCCATGAGGCCTCTCTGGGTTATTACTGGACCTGAAGTATTTCCTTGTCAAGCCTCCCTCTCTGCACATTCCTGCAGCCGTGTGGCTGCCCCAGGCAGGTTCCCTGTTGTTTAAGGTTCTTGGTGCAGGTGCTGTGTTCCTGGGTTCCACATCTGAGGATCGACCTCTGCAGCCTGGAAAGGGTAGGGGAAAAAACCCAAAAACCTGTGTCTGCGCCAGTCACAGTGAGTACAGGGCCAAAGCAAACACTGGGAAAAAATAAAGGAGTGGAAAAAATATCCATCAGCTCTGGCGGGTGAGAAGCGGACAGGAGTCCTTCTGAGAGTCAGTGTCATCAGCTTAAGGTCACGGTTCAAGAAGGAAAGGCGACGTCACAATTTTGGCCACGATCAGCTCAAGGCATTAGAGAACAAGTTTGAAAGGTTCAACTGGCGACGAGAACCCTCGGCGGACCCAGCCTCTGTTATAAAGTCGATGGACAGAAGTGGCTCTGGGCATGCTCAGTTTTCTCCAGAAAGTTTCAGCTGAGATGAAAAGCGATGACACCCTGAAGGTGCCTTAGCACAGGAGGAGATGCCCGTGAAAGTGTGTGCCAGGCTTGGTGGAGTGCAGGTCTGGCCAGTGTCTGCTGTGGTTGGTGGGCACTGCTGGGTGTGGGCGGGGCGGGGGGGGCGGGACGGGACGACGACGACTGCAAAGGCTGGACTCATGGCTTCCGGGTTCAAGCAGCAGCTTTAAGAGGTTTCCTAGTCTATTTTCTGCTGCTGATAGCAATACCTTAGGCTGGTTAATTTAGAAAGAAAAGAAGTTTATTAGCTCACAGTTCTGGAGGCTCATGGGCTGCACCTGGGGCTGGGCTTCCTGTAACCAGAGTTTGTTCTTAGAGCACAGAGAGGGAAGGAGCACATTCCCCCCCCCCCCGCCCCCTTTCTCATACTCTTGCTCTCTCTGGTTCTTGCTTTGTAGCCCAGGCTGCTGTCCTCAAACTCCTCAGTCTCCTGCTTGCAGCCTCCTGAGTACTGGGATTGCAGGTGTATACCATGCCTAGCTTGTCTTAGCTTTTTAAAAGTTTCCAGAGGAGGAGATAAGTTGAGGAACTTCCCAACTCCAACAGCAGGGGAGAGTGATACCTTACTCTTGCCCGGCAGGAACTAGCTCATTTGCCTGCATCAGAAACAATTTTTGTGAATTTAATTAATCACAGTTTACATGCTAATAACCCTTGAAATATTTTATGAGTAAATAATGGGTATTTCCTACTGTGTGGGGGGAGAAATCGTTAGTTTCAGATTTTACTTTGTTTCCCACTGAGTGATTAGAGAGATACCTACAAGCTTGATAGGAAGGAAGAGATATGATATTTTTTGCTTGGTCAAGACCTGCAACAGTAGGATTTCCCCCTGTAGGCACCTCCTGTTGGGTGGGGCTGCAGGGGTCAGTCCTGGGCAGCAACTTTCACTTCTAGGACTCTGGGTTAAAAATACTATGAGAACAATTCTACTATGTAATAATTATCATTATCACTACCACAGTCACCACCACCATTTGCCACTGTCTTTATCAATATGCAAGTCAGGTTTATTACTTCTACACTGCCACTGTCATCATTACCATCACCACTGACATGATTACCACCATCACCAATACTATCAGCATCACCATCACCACTGTCACCATCACCACCACTGTCACCATACTTACCACTGCATCATTACCATCATCACCACCACTACCATCACCATCACCTCCACTGTCATCATCACCACCACCTTTACCATCACTACCTGTCATTACTGCTAGATCACAACTCCCCATGACCACCGTCCCCATCCCCATCTCACCACAGATTCCAACACTGGTGCCGTTTTCACCATCACACCATGTCCTCTGTCGGGAGCTGTAGGCCCCTACCCCAGGAAATAGCAAGACCTGATTCCTGGCAAAGCTGTATTTCAGACATCAAGGCTGGCCTGGTTTGAGATTAACCAGATGACTATACTTGAAAGCCTCTCACAAACATGTTGTTCTACGGGAGCCGTAGGCCCCTACCCCAGGAAATAGCAAGACCTGATTCCTGGCAAAGCTGTTTTTCAGACATCAAGGCTGGCCTGGTTTGAGATTAACCAGATGACTATACTTGAAAACCTCTCACAAACATGTTGTTCTAACCTGGGCACTTACCGCTTGAGAGATTCCCTCATTTTCTCATGTAATTGCTAAGAAACTTTGGTATTACTCTGTAATCATACAAGTGTAACCTCTTAATTGATTTATAACTTGCTATATAGAATTGTGGTGTTACTATGGAATTTACTCTGTGATCAGTTGGTGTGGTGTTATTGTGATAATCATTCTGTTAATTGAATTGCTCTACTTCAATGGATTTGTCCCTGCCAACTTCCCCCTCTCCTCACTATAAAAACTTTGTGTAGATGTTCATTAAATGAGACTTGATCAGAAAGCCTGTCTTGTCTCCATTCTTTGCATCACTTGTCCCTTTCCGTCCCCTCTCCTCCCTCCAGGTACCCACGTTGACTGTCCTGCGGGTCGGGACAGTCCTTTCCCTGTATTCCTCAGGCTAGACCCTTACAGCCTTCAGTTGGCCCACTGCAAAACGGCTCTCTGTATTTCTCAGTGCTGGAGGATATCTGACTACGCCCTTATGATGAAGTCTTCTCTCTGAGCCACATCAGCTACACTCCAACTTGTGGATGAGGACTGTGAGCAAAAGTGCTGTCAGCTAATTGTAAGAGGCCGCAGATGTCATGCTGCATGCCCATTTCAGAGTCAAAACGTGAGAAAAAGTACGTTTTAGCATAAAGGACAAGAGAAGTTCATAAACAACTATAAGACTGAGACAAATTAGAAACAAAGTAAATAAAAGTGCTAAAATCCAAATTAGCATTATTTATTTAATGTGATAGACAATGCTGTTTTGCTGGAGGCAAACTGTCACTTATTTGGAATGAATTACCATCCTGGCACAGCTGGCCTGGCTCATCTGCATTTACTGTCTGGGCTGGAGGCTCCCTTTGGCCTTTTTCTCTGTGCAGAACTTTATCTGGCTTCTTCATCTCACTTACTAATTGAGTGCCCCCCTTTGGCCTTCCCTGTCCCACACAATGGAAGCATTATGGCTAGACCCCCTGGAAATGACTGCAAACTCCAGCCAGGAGACCTGTATGCTGGTTTCCAGAGAAATGACCTGGAAGGGCTAGCCCTTGATTTGATTCTTGCTGACAGCTCAGCATAAATCTGTCAGTGCAAATCTGTGAATGCCCAGGGATCCCTTGGTGACAGCTTTACATGTTGATCTTTAAGGCAAAACCCAACTTCAGATCCTCAAGATCAAATCCAATCCCAGTGTGTCCCAGGCGGCCCCATTGCTGGCTTCTTAATCCTCACTGAAGCTTTAACCAGGGTGCTGCCCCAGCCCCCCCTCTCGGCTGGCTGCTCCTTCCAACCCTGGTCCAGGCAGAAGCAGCTCCTCAGCCGGGCCCTCCTCAGCTCGGTGAGGCCTTCTGTGATGTTTCTGTCTTGTTCTTCCTGTCAGAGCAGTGGTGATGCCCCATCACATAGGGCTCTTCCACATGCTTAGAGCCCATTTCTGAAGTGTTTGGTAAGGAGCTGGTGCAGATGAGGAGCTGAATGGATTAACAAAGTTTTCCTTCTGAACAAAGTCACATGCTTTTGTCTGGCCCCACCTTCTTCCTTCTGACTCCCCGGATCTTCCCCCTTCTCCCTCCTCTCTCTTCTCCCACTTTCCTTATTTCTACTTTCTCTCTTAGTCCTGATCTCTAATTTCAAATCACCCCCTTCTCCCAATCACCTGGTAGCACCCTTTCTGTGTGTCTGTTCACAGATGTGTGTAAAGGTCAGATGTCAACCTTGGGTGTCATTACTCAGGTGTCATCCACCTTAAAACAATTTTTTTAAATTTATTTTTATGTGTATGATGTTTTGACTACATATATGTAAGTGTACCATGTGTGCACAATGCTCGTGGAGGCCAGAAGATGGTGTCTGATTCCCTGAAACTGGAGTTACAGATTGCTGTTAGCCCCTATGTGGACGCTAGTAACCGAACCCAGATCCTCTGCCAGAGCAGCCATTGCTCTTAACTACTGAGCCATATTTACAGCCCTATTTTTTCTTGAGATGGGGCATCTCATTGTCCTGGAACTTGCCAAATAGACTAGGATAGTTGCCCAAAGAGCCCCAGGGATCCACCTGTCTCTGCCTCCCTGGTGCTGAGACTATAAGTGTGTGCCCAGCTTTTCATGTGGGTTCTGCAGATTGAACTCAGTTCCTCACAGGAAGCACTTTGCTAACTGAGCCTTCTCCCCAGACCTGGTGGCACACTTTTAGCCCATTCCTATCCCCTCCTGGATGGACCGGGTAGCCAGGGCCCTTCGAGAGCCCTGGAGCCCATCTCCTGGGAAGTGAAGGCAGGCTGGGAATGCTTTAGGAGAGTGTGGTGAGGACGAGACTCTGCAGGCCTGCTGAACAGTGGAGCTCCTTCTTGGAGAATGTTGAAGTTTGCCAGTTTCCTTTAGAGAACTGAGCTGAGTCTGTGACTTAGGACAGGCGCCTAGTTTTTTGTTTCTCATTTCTGTTACCCAAATGTAGCAAGAACATAGGGCCTTACAGAGTTTCAAGGAGGGTTAAATGAGTTGCTTTATCTGCAAGTGTTGAACATTGTACCAGAACATAATAGATGTTCAATAAACACGGATTTCTATTTCCTTTCTTCAAGACCAAAAGGACTGTGGCTGTGGAAGTGCTAATTGGGCAGCGGGCAGTCTGAGTTCCAGGCCCTTGGTCCACCATGACATGGTTTTGGGCAAATATTTGTCCATTTTCTACCCCTGCAACAAAATACCCGAGGCTGGGTGTTTTATTGAAAAAAAAACAAAAAGAGATTTTTTAAGTCATAGTTTTGGAAGCTGAAAGTCCAAGCTCAGATCGCCTGATCTGTTTGGATTCTGGTGAGAATCCCCTGACCACATCACAATATGGAAGAGACGTGGGAAGGGAAATAGTCACCTGTAGAGGAAGCCAAGCATGTGGAAAGGCCTCACTGTACAACAACCCACCATCGCAAGAACTAACAGGGGTCACTTGTATAATACAGCATATTAACTCACCTCCTGAGAACCAGTATAAGAAGGTTCTCACTGGAGGAAGATGTTAATTAAAAAAGCAAGCAGGAAGACGGATGACCTCTGTTAGTCACCTTTTGGCATTGTGACAAAATACCCAAGGGAAACAACTTCAGGAAGAAAGGCTCACTTGGCTCATGGTTTCAGGGGTCCCGTCCCATGGCTCCATTGGGCCAGACAGGCCAGTAGGAGACACCTTGTGGTAGGAAGGGGAGAGGGAGAGGGAGAGGGAGAGGGAACCAGGTCTACCTTTCCAGGGCATCACCCCAGAGACCAACTTCCTCCATCCAGGCCCCACCTCTTAGTTTCCAGGCCCCATACTGATATTGGATTGTGGAGTGTGACTCCATCAACAGCTGAATCCATTGATGAGCCTGGAGCCCTGAGGATCCAACTGCTTCCCTGTCTCTGAGCAGTGCACTGGGGACCAAGCCTTTTAGCACCAGGTACTTCTTTCCATTGGTCTCAGGATAGGGCTGCCCCTTGCCCTGACTGGGAACTCAGCTTGCATCTGCACAACTAGCCAGGGCACCAGTACCAGGCTGGACATGAATACCACAAAGTGCCAGGGGAAACCCAGTTCATATTTTTGCTTTCCCTCCTGTCTGCCTCACTGCCATTTTTATTTAGGGCTGTGTTCAATGCTATAATTACTTTCTGAATCAGTAACATCTGTGTCTGGGGTGTGTTTTCCTGCCTTGCCTGGGCCTGGCACTGTAAACAAACCTTGGTGCTTTGGCTAGGAGGAGGTTCTCACTGAAATACTGCCACAAATAAATAAAAGGCAAATTGGATATTGGAAAGTAACTTTCAATTACATTTGAATTCTTGGGGAGTTACAGCTTATGTCTGCATCAGGGATAAATGAGCTTGCTGTGAACAGTGGGCCCTGGGAGGATGGCAAAGTCTGGTAGTAGCTGAGTGAAGGGAAAAGATAAGATCTATGCAAGGGGAGGGAAGTGGGGTGGGGGCACAGGGGCTTCTTAAGGGGTGATCATGGAAGTGAGGTGGGGTATGGAGAGCTGTAAGTCCTGGGAGACTGTGTTTGGATCTGCTGGGTCTCCGGAGATGTGGGCTCCTTCGAGGAACATGGAGAGTTAACTGGGTTCATTGCTGGGGATGGATACTGCTCTGCTCTGCTGTTCTCCCAGCTGGGAGAGGAGGACACGTGGTGGTGACAGGGACTGGATATCGGTATGAATGCAGTCACTCCCCGCAGGAGGACAGGTGACATCAAGGGCCTTCACTCTCTTCTCTTTGCTCCTGACCAGCCTCTGCAAGTAGGGATGGCTGCTTCCCAGCTGGGCAGAGCAAAGAAGGGGTGTCAGTTACTTGTCTAGTTGCTGTGACAAGATACTCATAAAAATCCACTAAGGAAAGTAGGTTTGTTATGGCTCCCAGTTTGAGGATACAGTCTATCATGGTGGGGAAGGCATGGAGTCAGGAGTGTGAGGCAGCTGGTCACACTGCATCACGTCAGGAAGCAGAGAGAGATGAATGCTGGTGCTCAGGTCACCTCCTCCTTTCTTAAAAATTGTTTTTATTTTATGTATATGAGTGTATTGACTGCATGTAAGTACACCCACACTGTGCAGTGCCCTCAGAGGTCAGAAGAGGGCGCTGGATCCCCTGGAACTGGAGTTATTGATGACAGCCTCCATGTGGGTTCTGGGAATTGAACCCGGTTCTTCTGCAAGAGTAGCCAGTGCTCTTAACTACTGAGCCGTCTCTCCAGCCCTCACCTTCTCCTTTTTATTCAGCCCAGTATTCTAACCCATGGGGTAGAGTCACCCACATTCAGGGTGGGTCTTCCCACCTCAGTTAACCTGATCTAGATAATCTCTAATAGACATGCCTAGGGACTTGTTTCCATGGTGATTCTAAATCCTGTTAAGTTGGAAATCAAGATTAACCATCACAAGGGGCCAGTCAAATCCTTCCCAGAGTTCACTTTCACTAGGCCTGGGAAAACTACAAGATTTGAGGCTGAAGTGAGTTCCATGTTACATTAACACCCTGGTCTCGACACTGTTTATTGGATTGGGACTGTTTTATTATTTCCACAAATATTCACTGAGTCCCACTGTTCCATATTCTGACTGTACCATCAAATAACACAGGTGTTTTATTCGGGGTGACATTTCTAAGGTTTCCTTAGGGGGACCCTGGGCAGAAGAGTCAGGAAGGCATGATGAAGAGGGAAACAAAGCTTCCATGACATCAGAGTCATCCCGTTCTTCAAGGTAACCACAGCTGCCTGCTTTTGCCTCCCCAGCTGACACCTGTGAAGCAGAGGTCCCTGGCTCTTCCACCTGCTGGGCCACCCAAGGGTGGCTTTGGGGTGACCTGCTCTTTCTCTATCTCATATGCCGTTCTCAAGAATAACTGTCACCTAGCTGGGAGCACAATGTCTGAGAGAGTGAGGGGTTGGCTAGGACAGCCCAGCTCTACTGCCATCCGCTACAATAGAGTCTGTAGTCCAGACAGTGCTGTGATACCCAGCGTGTGAAGCTCAGGGTCCTTCACTGTGAGAGTGGAGAAAGCATGGACAGTAGTGGGTGCTGAGTCTGCCCCTGCAATGGGCCTGGTGCAGACAGGCCATTTAATTGTACCCCTATCAGAAACTCCTAGGACCCAGGACAGAGGACCAGGTGTATTAATTGAAAGCAGGTGTCTAGGGGACATGTCTGGTGAGATCCTGCTTTTCTCTGCCCCAAGAAGATGGCAGGGGATCATGAGAGCTGTGGGATGGGTGACGTGAAGGCAGGATCATGGTAGCTACCCATTCTTCCTAGTTTGTAGATATGGAGTCAAACTCCGATTTTTCACCCTGCTTCATCTTCATATTTTCACTGTTTCTCAGTGCTTCTTATATTTTTATTCATTTACTAGCTGTACCAGTCAGGACAGCTTAGGTTGTGCTGTTGTAACAAATGCTTCCCAAATCTCTTGTGCTTCACAAGACAATGGGCTATTTCTTACCTGTGCTTTGTAGCTAGGGTGGGTTGGCCATGGCTCTGCTCAGTCTTCACTCCAGGACTCAGGCTCTCTCTCAGCCTCATTGGAGAAGAGGAGATAGAATACAGGGAGCTATGTGCCCACCTTTAAAGCAGGCTAGCTTGGCTAAGCTTAGTCTTGTAGACAGCCAGGCAGAAATGAACCCTCCAGCCCACCTCCAGGGAGATTAGGAAATGGTTTTCTGTCATGACAGTGTCTGTCATCCTTTTTTATGGAAGAGGTTTTTGTTTTTATTTAAGTATTAAGTTTGAGTAATGTAAAGTCTCAATCCACTTGCCACAAACAGAAGGTCAAAATGAAAATAAATAATATCACAGGACAAACCATTCACATATGACAACACCAGCTTGTGCTGTGGTCACACTCTGGGAAACTGACCAGGGTCATCAGAGCTAGTCAGGCTAGCTAGTCAGAGACAGCCTGGGGGATGATCCAGGACAATTCCCAGCTGCCTGTGTGACCTTGGGTAAGTCACTTGGCTTATCTGAGCTGTTCCCATCTACTCAATAGTAACTAGAGAACCAACCCCCAGGCACTTGTGAGACTGTGAGCTTCTTAACAGAGATGAAATATTTAAGCTCTAATACCAAGCAGGGCCACTGATTCCATGAATATCTCATGTTGCTGAAACTTCTGCCTACAAGCCACTGTTCTAAGCTCCTCAAAAATGTTAAAGCAGGGGCTAGAGAGTTAGCTCAGTGGTTAAGAACCACTTGCTGTTCTTGCAGAGAATCCAATTTCATTTCCCAGCACCCACATTAGGGGGCTCATGACCACCTGCAATTCTAGCTCTGGGGGATCTGATGACTCTTCTGACCTCTGAAGGCACCTTCATACACAAATGTACACTTTTTTTTTTGATGTTGTTGTTGTTTATAAGATAAGGTCTCCCTGTAGCCCCAGCTGGCCTGGAACTCACTATGTAGACCAGGCTGGCCTCAATCGCACTGCCTCTGCCTCTGCTTCCTGATTTCACAGAGCTCTTACTTGCCTCAGTCTCCCAAGCATTGGGACTAAAGGTATACAACCACCACGTCTGGTACATTTTTTTTTTTTTTTTTTTTAAGTTAAATCAGGGCTAGGGAGATGGCTCAGTTGGTGAAAGTGTCTGCTGTGCTGGGGACCTAGGTTTGAATCTCCAGCACTTGTGTGAAAGCCAGGCTCAGGGGTGCTTCTGCAACTCCAGTACTGAGGAGGGAGGGAGGGAGGGAGGGAGGAGGGAGGGAGAGAGAGAGCCACACAGTCAGGTAGGGATGGAGCTGGCATTCCCAACCAGCAGCCTGCACACCCAGCCCTCAGGCCCTCGTGCCCCCGCCCCCCCTCAGCCTCTGTCAGTGGGAGCTGCTTATGGGCCTGCTGAGGAACTAAGGGAAGTTGACCCTTTGCATCTGCCAAATGCAAAAGGCAACTTACGGCGGATTAAAGATGGCAGTGTAAGATCTGAAGATCACCCGTCAAACAACTCCTAGGAAGCTGGGTGTGGTGATGGACCTCTGGAACCTCAGCACTTGAGAGACTGAGTCTGGAGACTGGGAGTTTGAGGCCAGCCTGGGCTACGAAGTGAGACAGTGAGACTCCCAAAGCAAACAAACCAACCAGCCAACAAAACAGACAAAAACAAGTGAGAATACCAGAAACAAACAGAGCAACTCCTAGAAGAAAGCGTAGAGGAGGAGCCCTTGTTTCGCTCCTGGCAATGACATTAAAGCACAGATGAGCAAAAAAATAAAAACAAGAAGAAGCAAGTGAGACTGTGCTCAACTAAAAGGCTTCTTCCCAGCGACAGTCAACAAAACAAGCCAGCAGCCTTCCATCCCACTCCCGTGTGGGTCACAGGGATTGAACTCGGGTCTTCAGACTTGGCAGCAAATACCTTTACCCACTGAGCCATCTCGTTGCCCTATGATCTAACTTTTGTGTGGGACCTAAATGTTGAACAGGGCTAGGAGTATGGGGAGGTGTTGGTCCCAGGGTACTGGAATCTTCTGTTCTAGCATGAACAGATCTGGGATCTGAAGGGCAGCATGGCTGTGATAGGTGTGTTCTTGTGTGCCCTGGCAATCCTATACAATGGGTGTGTATAGGAGGTCATCACAATGTATGCTCTGTGTGGAGCCTGTCGGTTCAATGTTTATGGTGTGCAGCAGAATCAGACTTTGAACAACTTTGCTCAACTTTAATTATTCACACACCATCTTCAGCATGCTTTGTCAAACTCCTGTACCATCTATACTATTGTTAATACTCTTCTCCAAATAGACGTCATTTGAATAAATGAGTGAATAGATATTAAATATGTGTGAAAAGAAACGACTCTGCTGCCCTACATAGGAAACTGTCATTTGCTGTAAGTAGGAGGCAATCAAGAAATGAGTGTGGGGGCTGGAGAGATGGCTCAGGGGTTAAGAGCATTCACCACTCCTGCAGAGGACTCGAGTTCAGTTCCCAGCACACACACTGGGCGGCTCACAACAACCTGTAACCCTAGCTTCAGGGACATCTGGTGCAGGAAGCTGCTCTTGCTTGCACATCCACACAGGCAGACGCATACATACACATAATTAAAAATAATAAAAAATAAATCTTTAACAAAAACAGCAGCAAAGAAAATGAGTGCGGACAGGGGAGCTCGCTCGTAAAGTATGGGCTTTGTAAGCATGAGGACTTGAGTTTGGTCCCCAGAATCCATAGAAAAAAGCCATAGAAAAATGCTGGGCATGATGGCACACATTAGAATCCCAGGAGGCAGAGACAGGTGGATCCCTCAGACTCCCTGGCCAGCCAGACTAGCCTAGATAGTAAAGCTCCAGGCCAGCGAGAGACCCCATATGGAAGGAGGTGTTCCTGAGGTTGACATCTGAGGTTGATCCCTGAGGTTGTCCTCCTGCCTCCACATACATGTGCATCTGCATGCATACACACATTAAAAAAGAAGAAGAAAAATAAAATGAGTGTGGTGGGAGCTGATAGTGCTTTGTAAACCTATGTACTGCTCTCTCTTGAAAGCTCTGAATCAGGCCAGCTCTGCATCATACAGACAGATTAGCAACATTAGTGTGTGCGAGACCCGCTAAAGGCTTGTTACCACCCAGCAGGGACCTCCTTATCCTTATAAGGCCTTTGAGATAAGTGATCTTTGAACAATTTTCTCATTTTGAAATGAATGTATTTTTAAACTGATATATCCATTTCACCACAAACTATCTAGTATGCTATCTAAAATTACCTTGTGTTCCATTATGTGTCTGCGGTTAAAAAAAAAAAATTAGTGCTCTTCAAATAGCCATGCATTTCTTGAAACTTTTCCATTTCTTTTCAGATAGTTGTGATCATGGGACCAGGTCCTGACCATGGGCTGTGAGCAGGAGTGCTGTGGGACTGTGGCAGCTAAGTGCCCATGTACTTGACTTTCTTGTGTGAAGATAGCATAGTCCAGACACTATGCCACAGGGACACCCAGATTTTGTATGAGTGAGAAATAAACTCACTGTACTGAGGTACTGAGATTCAGGTTCACTTGTTATTGCAGCAGAGCTTAGGTGATTCTGACGGTTTTATGTGGCCCACACTAGGGGAAACAGGGTGTCTGACTTAAGATGGTTGGGCTTACAACTCTTAGACTTTATGATGGTGTGAAAGCGATACATATTCAATAGAAACTGTAACATTGGATTTTGGATTTCTGTTTTTTACCAGACTGACAAGGTGTGATGGGATGCTCTTAGATGCTGGACATTTGCAATGAGCCATACCAGCAAACTTTGGATATTGAACGTTGTGTTCTCACGCTCCATGGGTCTACAAAATGCCCACCTGGGTGTGGTCACAAGCACTCAGTACTTTATTCTACAATAGGCTTTGTGTTTGATGATTGCCCTACTGGAGGCTGCTGAGAGCTTTGAGCACACAGGATAGTCAAGGCTTGAGCTCAAGTTTGGCAGGTAAGGGGCACTGGGTAAGTTTCAGACTTATGAGTTTCACATGGGTCTACAAAATGCCCACCTGGGTGTGGTCACGAGCACTCAGTACTTTATTCTAGAATAGGCTTTGTGTTTGATGATTGCCCTACTGGAGGCTGCTGAGAGCCTTGAGCACACAGGATAGTCAAGGCTTGAGCTCAAGTTTGGCAGGGAAGGGGCACTGGGAGAGTTTCAGACTTATGAGTTTCACATGGGTCTACAAAATGCCCTCCTGGGTGAGGTCACGAGCATTCAGTACTTTATTCTAGAATAGGCTTTGTGTTTGATGATCGCCCTACTGGAGGCTGCTGAGAGCCTTGAGCACACAGGATAGTCAAGGCTTGAGCTCAAGTTTGGCAGGTAAGGGGCACTGGGTGAGTTTCAGACTTATGATATTTCGAATTTAGGATGCATATTAGTCAGGGTTCCTGAGATGAACAGTCATAATGAATGAAGACTTATTAGACCAGGGTACAGGATAGGGTCCTGGTAGCTCAGCAGTAGCTGTCTCACACTGGAGAGGCTGAGAATCCGGTAGTTGCTCAGTCCACGAGGCTGGATATCTCAGCGGTACCAATCTGGCACTGAAGGCCTGTAGGATTCCTGGAGAGCTGCTGGTCTTCATTCAGCAAGAGTGAAGGCAAGCAGGACCAAAGCAAGAGTTCCCTTCCTCCACGTCCTTTTCTCTGGACGGCCACCCAAATGTGCCACTCACATTTAGGGTGGGTCTTCCGGCTTCAAATAATCTGATCAAGAAAGTCCCTCACAGGAGAGCCCATGAGGCTTGTGTTTTGATAGAGTCTAGATCCAGTGAAGTTAACAACCAAGGTCTGTCGTCACAAGTCCATCCCTTGTCAACTTGACACTTAATCACTTCTCTTTGTGTCACACTTAATTTCTAAATGAAAATAATAACAAGGTCATAATTCCACTTAACATCATCACACTATCCTATAAGCAGTTGCAAACACATTGTATATTTTAGAATAGGTGACAAACTCCCTTGAGGAACGCTTAGTCTTTTAGTGTCTCATAACTTGAATATGTGCAACACTTGATCACTAGTATTTCAATTGATTTTATACTGCATGATAAATAAACAGAGGAAAAGTAGGACGTCTTTAATTCCAGTACTGAGGAGGCAGAGGTAGGTATATCTCTGTGAGACTGAGGCTAGCCTGGATTACATAGCGAGTATCAAGCCAGCTGGGGCCACAGAGAGACCCTGTCTCAAAAAGACAAAAAAAAAAAAAATAAATAAATAAAGAAAAGAAAAAAGAAGGAAAAACCCTCTTCTGTAACTGGTTGCACCACCATAGCTGGTATTTATAATTGCCTTCCTCTACTAACCCTTCTGTATTTCCTCCACACTCTGCGAGCACCTCAGCAGGTCTTGGCTCTTTTCCTGGATGGTAGTTTTGGCTAATGCATTATGTACAGGAAAGGCAAATCCATAAGCAGCAGCAGTGTCTGTTCCACGAAGGACATCGCTCTTGTTCCCTCCATGATGGACGTGGTCCAATGTAGTCAGCTTGTCAGTGGGCTGCCGGCTGGTCACCCTGGGGAATAACATTATATTGGGGCAGATCTGACACTCAGCAGCAGCTGTAGCCAGGTCAGCCTTGGGGAGTGACATCTGTGTTGTGGACAAGCAGGTCACTGAAGGTAGGTTTTGAGAGTTCACAGTCTTGTCCTACTTCCGGATAGGCCACACTTCCTAAAGGGTCCATCACTGCTCAAACAGCACTGCCAACTGACCAAGTGTTCAAGTATTTGAGGGTATTTCTCATCCAAACTACGCCAAGATGGTTTCCAGGGGCACGTAAGTTGACGAGTGCCTGGACTGCCTTTGAGGAACTCTATCAATATCAGACCTCCAGAACCCTGTTTCCTCCCCAGTTGGCCCTGTAATGTTGCCTCCTCTTCCCCCTCGTTCTCCTCTTAGTCTGTCTTTTCCTCTTCTTTCCTTCCATACAGTCACCTAAGCAAGTCTTTGATTAAACCACTTAGATGGGGTCCTTTTTGCCAGCTCAAAGCATATTAAGCTTAAAAGGGGCTGCTTGTTCTAGTGAAGTCTGATCAGTAGGAACCACCTCTCCACAGCCCTGGCAGCTTCCTGCAGGATGGGGAGCAGCCTTTCTCTCAGTGGTTCCTTCCATCACTGGGCAGCTCCATGTAGGAGAGGCTTTATTGTTTTCTTTTTCTTTCGGAGGGGTGCTGGGGATCGAACCTAAGGCCTTGTGCATGCCAGGTGGGGGCTCTACCACTGAGCTATACACCAAATCCCAGCAGCTTCCTCTTGTGATTAATCTCATCCCATTTTCACACCAGCCACTCCTACTCTTTCCCTTCCAGTGTCCTGTGGAATTTGTGGGTTCATTCATGTTGCAAGCATGCCCCATGAGGGGACTGCAGGGCCCCACATGAGTCCATTCGTTCTCAGCAACTTAGGGTTTCCTCCTCTCTGAATAGCCTCTAACTGTGGGAGCCAGAGAGGAGCCTTCGAATCCCAGCAAGTGGCAGCTGGAGGAGGTGCCGGTGTGGGTGGCTCAGGCACAGCTCAGCAGATAGGAGGCTGGTGGTGGTGGTAGATGGGCGGGGGGCAGGCAGAGGTTTCCCAGCACAGGGACGATGTGACCTTGCAGTGTTGGAAGCTGCTGGAGGTGGAAGCAAGGAGTGATCTGAGCTGAGATTGTGAGGTTGTGTTCCTCTCCCTGGCTTCTGTATGGACTGTTGCTGGAGACTGGACCTGGGGTGCCCCCAGCCTGTGGGAGGTGCTGGAACTTTTAGGAGATGGCCTGCTGGGAGGAAGTTATGTCATTGGGGGTATGACTTCTAAGTGAGATGTTGGGACACTAGCCCCTCCCAACTTCTTCCTGGATGCCATGAGGTGAACCCTGCTCTCTTGCCTCCTGCTCCCACCAGAAGATTCTGCTCCATCTCAGGTCCAAGTGACCATGAGCTGAAACCTCTACAACTGTGAGCCACAAGAACTCTTTCCTCCTACTCAAAGCTTGGTGCTCAATCGACAGAGCTGTGACTTTGGTTTTCACATCTGTAAAATGGGTTAATAGTAGCATCTGCCTCAGAGGCCTATTGCAAAGATTGAGGCAAGGAGACGTGAGTGGAGCAACTCTCAAAGTACTTTGACAATCATTGTGCTCTCCCTTCTAAATCAGGGTCAAGTTCAAATACCTTGAGGGAGACTCAGTCTTCTCTGGGCTCCCTTGTCTGAAATGCTGCTGATGCCAGACTCTGGGAGTAAAGGCACAGAGACAGGGAGGAGTTGGCTTTCCAGCTGTCACACTGGGTTGGGGGAATGTGTAGTACACACTTCTGAGTGTCATAGGTCAAATGCAGAGGTGGTGCCCTGACACCAGTGTCCCAGCCAGGCTGTCTTTTGGTGACCACCTTGTCTATTTTTCTCATGGTTTGCTAATTTAGTCAGTCATCCCTTACATTTGCTGGCTGAATGGAGTATTGCCCAGCTTTGTCATTCAACCATGTTCACCACTGTCTCCTCACAGTTTAGCACAGTGCCTGGTATGGAGGATCAATTCTATAAATATTCTGCTGAATGGATAAAGGAGCTGGGGACACAAGGCTGTGTCAGTGCTGTGCCTCTGACCTGGAGCAGAGAGGTAGGTGACAGGTGGGAGGGATAGTGTGGGCTGGGCTTTTGAGTCCTACCGATGCCCTGAGCCTCTCACACAGCCAAGGTCATCCTGAGTACTGGCTGTGACTGAAGGCTGGAGCACTTTGGAGAGGGGCCGGTGACACTCCTTACCTGTTCTGGCTGCTGTTTGAGGTCAGCTCTGGAGGTCAAGAGAGAGTTTCAAGTGTGAGGGTGGGACTGCAGCTTCAGGCTACACACAATTCTCTAGTGAGTGAAGGAGCCTCTGAGGAGCCCAGGGTCTTCATTTGTAGCACGAATTTGGCCCTAGGGTTGGCACCTCGAGGTCTGGAAGTTGTCTAACCCCCAGCATTGCCTTTAGTAGGCCCGGTGGCCAGACCTTCTTGTGACATGGGGGTAAGCAGCATCAACCCATCGCTTTTGAAGATGAAGTGAGCTCATCTACACAAGGGGCCTGGCAGCAGAGGACCTCAGTGGGTACCAGCAGTGCCCTTGGCCCAGGCTGGCCTTGAACCTGTAGCGATTCTCCTGCCTTTGTTTCCTAAATGTTCGGACTGTAAGCGAGTACCGTCACTTCTGACAGCCACCCCTTTTGAAGGCGGGTCCTGACCTTCTCCCAAGCCTGGTTGCCTGGATGCCTGGGACCTCGCTAGGCCGCCTCTGCATTGGTCTCGCCTGGCCTGGCCTGGCTCTGTCTGGCCGCTGGGCTGCAGCAAAGCTCTTTCCTTGCTGTTTCCAACGTGACTCTTTAAAAAAAATCTTTTCTGGATTGCTGCCCGCGGCAGACACAGTTTAAATTAACTTAAACTGTTTCCTTCCCCACCCCCATTTACTGATCCTTTTTCGCGGGGGAGGGAATACAAATCCTTTCCAGGAAAAAGCTTCAGGAAGCGCCTCTCCTTTCCTCTGCCTCCCAGCGGACGCCAGGCCAGGAGATGCTGGCAGCGGGTGGAGCAGGGAAGTAGCTCTTAGGAAGGGTTGCTAGGGAACTCGCGCTCGGGTCCCCCGGGAACTGCGCCCCCGCTACAGTACCACGAGCCGTCGCTGGGGGGCAGCAGGGCCTCGCTGTTGCCAGGGCCCCGGCAGCGCGGCGGATGCTGACTACATCCCAGAGGCGGGTTGCGGAGGCCGAGGGCACCTTCCAGTCCGACCCCAGAGCGGCTCCCGCTATGGGGCCGAAGGCGGCGCTCGGCAGCTGCACCCTAGGACCCCAGCAAGCCCCGAGCAGCGGCTCGCGCTCCTTCCTTCTCTCCATCCCATCTGTGATTCATTCATTCATCCAGCCATCCTTCATTTCTTCAAACCATGTGCTGCTTTCCTTTTTTTCCCCTCCCTCCCCATCTTTCCTTCTTTCCTGCCTCTCATTTTTTCACCCCTCTCCCCCATTCATGCTTCCCTCTCTGCCCCCGTCATCCTTCCCTCTCTCTCGGCTCTCCCTCTTTCCTCTCTCCTTTTCTTCTGGATTCTAAAGTCGCCACGCATACCTACAAATTCTGTTGCCAGCGGTTCCAGCCAGGGGTTAGCGCGCCTTTCTCAGCCCCTGGGGGGGCGGTGCGTACCCCAGGGCCAGCTCCCTCAGCCGTGTGATGGAGCTCCATGTTGCACAGGGGTATCCTGCGAGGCCTTGCGGTAGCGCCAGGCGGATGCCTAGTGCCTTGAAACAGTACCGACATGGCTGGGGATGCGGCTAGGTGGTAGAGCACTTGCTGGAGATCCTGGCTTCTATCCCCAGCACCAAAACCAAAATGTTGACGTTTGGTAAAAGCCTCACCCGCCTGTATTTTTTATTCTAACAGGCAGCCTGCAGGGGAAAGCCAGGACTGGGAAGGTTGATTTTGATTGATGCCAAGGAATGAGAGGGGAAGAGGGCATTTGCATGGAACTGCGGATTTAAGACAGCCCTCTCTGTCTGCCAATCTGTCTCCTTCCACCCTCTACCAGAAGCCTGGAGCAGAGCACTCTGGCAGAGCTTTTGTCTCAGGGCCCTGGGGCCCCCACACCCAGCGTTGCCACCATCTCTAGGACCAGCAGCAATCCGCCAGGTGTACTCCGAGATGCCCCGCTCTGGCCACTACTCCAAGGCTGTACTGTCTATCCACGCCCTCCCCAGCAGCAGGTGTTGGAGCCCCTGAGGGCAGAGCTTGTGTCTGCCTCTGCAGGCCTGGCCTGCATGTTTTGCTTCCAGCTGGTTTTCCTGAGAAGACATTTTTGGGTCAAAGCAACACATAGGGTCACTAGCAGATCAGATCCTTCCCTTTGGTGGGGCCTCCAGGTTCAGCAAACCCCTCAGATCCCACTGGCCACACTGATTCCTGGGTGTGCCCCCGACTCTCCTGGGAGAGAAGTAGGAGGTCTTTGGGTCCAGGGTCATCTAGTAAAATGGAAAGTGACCCAGTGAGTAGCCAGAGCTTGGTAACTGGACAAACCTCTCCCATGTGGGTTTTGGTTGGCATGCAGCCAATCAACATCCCTCAACACCAGACAGAGTTACTACCATTAAAACAAAAGGAACACTCAAGAGACCCTGGCAGATCTCAACTTCTCTTGAAACCCCCCAAAGCTCTGGCACAAAGACCAGGCAGTAGAGGCCAGAGTGAAGGGCCACCTTCCTTGGAGACAGGGTGTGTGGGCATCTTCTGCTAGTCAGTCACAGACTCTTCTGCCCAGTTTGTTCACTGATGTTCCCTCGTGGTGTCAGGTACATTCAAGGTGGGGAGTTTTGTGGAGATTCTTATTTTGTGGATAAGGAAGCTGAGACCCAAGAGGGCTGTAGACCTGACAGCTGGGATCAGAGACCAGCGCTCTCAGAAACATTTCCTGGGACACACAGGGAGTGGGGGTCTTTTCTGGGGAGAGAATTGAGTGACTGAATGAGGAGACTCTGAAAACCAGGAGAAGCAGATGGAAAGGTGAGACTGTCCCCCAAAGGGATCATTCAAGGGAAGAAGGGGAGGGAGTGGAGAGGAGTCAGGTGGGGAGATGGGGGCTACACTGTCATTTCCAAGTGAAAGGAACGCCCTGGTTTGTGTGACTGTAAAAGGTTATGCTACATCCAGTCAGTACTTGCTGAGCCCTCACTCTGACAGAAAAAGTTCTAAGTGTGCCTCCAGCCTCACCCTGCCTGGCACAGATGCAACAGGTGCATCCCAGCCCTGTGGTCTAAGAGTCAAGGCACCAGGGAAGTTTGAGGAATTCCCTAAGGTCTCTGTGCTGGGTGTCACTGCTTTTTTAGTACTTTTTCTGTGTTCTTCAGCTCTTCAGTCAGGCAGGGCCACGTGGCCTAGTCTGGCCAATGAAATGTGGGTGGAGGCTGGTGAGTTGGTTCTGGGAGTAAAGGCACCTGCCTCCAGGCCTAATGACCTGAGGCACCTGCCTCCAGGCCTAATGACCTGAATGAGAGCCCTAGGACCTAGTGGAAGGAGAGAAACAACCCTGCAAGTTATCCTCTGATCTCCACATAAGTGCTATGGCATGTACCCCCTCCCCTAATAAGCAGACTAGGAAGCAAAGAAATAGAATGCAATAGAAAAAAATGTGAGTGGAAGTTATGTGTGTCACTTTCTGCCAAAGCAGACAGATCCTTCTGTGATTCCCCAGGCTGCCCTCCTCCCACTGTTAGTGAAAACAGTAATTAGCACCTGGAGGACAGTCCTCCATGACATTGCCTGACCTGTAACAGATGTGCATGCAGACAAAACACACATGGTATTGAGCCACTAAGCCTTGAGGACTGTTTGTTATAGCAGCAGATCCTGGCCCACTCTTACTAATGCATCACACATCTAGGGAGAGGTGCGGTTGGGTTGGAGCTTAGCCCTTTCTGACTGTGGATTCTTCTATCTTAGATGCAGAGTCAGGGAACCTCTGTGCAGGGCCCATTGTTGATTTAAGGGTGCACATTTGCTATCTTGAATTTTTACATTTTGAAATCAGTGTTCACCTTACAATTGGTGGCTCCTCACAGTCCCCATTGGTACTGCTGCTACCATGACACAATTGTCATTACCTGATGTGGTGGTTCATCATAACTTTTGACTTGACAGGCTCTGGAGTCAACTAAAACCCAAGCCACTGGGTGCACCAGGGAGGGACTTTCTTGATCAGATTATATGAATCAGGAAGACCTACCCTACATGTGGACAGTGGACAGCACCCTTTGCTTGCAGACCAGATAAAGAACATGGCAGAAGGAAACTGCTTTTGCCTGCTTGCCTTCACTCCTTCTAGCAAGTTCATGTATCCGGTTGCTGTGGCATTCCTTCACCAATCTCAGAACCAGCTTATTCAGGTTCCAATGTGAACTGAAGACCAGCAGCACTCCAGGAATCCTCCAGGCCTTCAGGGACAGATTGGGACTGCTGAGACTTCCGGCCTGTGGACTGAGCAGGTTCTTAGCCTCTCCAGTGTGAGACAGCCATTGTTGGACTACCTGGACCCTATTCTGTAAACAAATTTAATAACCCCAACCTCTCTCTCTCTCTCTCTCTCTCTCTCTCTCTCTCTCTCTCGGCTAGGAAGATGGCTTAGTCAGTAAAGTGCTCGCTTTGAAAGAGTGAGGATCCATGTTTAAAAATCTGTGAAATGTTTGATCCCCAGGACCCATGTTTAAAAATCCATGAATGTTTGATCCCAGCACCCATGTTTAAAAATCTGTGAATGTTTGATCCCCCAGACCCATGTTTAAAAATTTGTGAATGATGGTGTATGTGTCTAATCCCAGTGCTGGGTAGTTGGAGAGAGATGGATCCCTGGGGCTTGTTGGCCAGGCAGCCTAGCGTAATCAGTGAGCCCCAGATCCAAGTGAGGGGCTCTATCTCAGTAAACAAGGTGGTCAATGTCTCACACATGCACCCTTGTACACATATGCACCCTCCAAAATGTCAGCACCAGCTCCTGATGTGTGCCAATGCTAGAAAACTCTTAAGAAAAATGGTCATCACCCGCTGTCTTGATTCACTAGAAGAGGATTCTGACTGAATAAACACAGACTCAGGGGCTCTGGTTGAAAGTGACATGTGTCAGACTCCAGTGTGAAAAAGCTGAGGCTAGACCGGCCAATGTATTCTGTGGGTATTTTTTATTATTTTCTATATGCACAGTCGTCTTATATGATCAAAATCTGTGTCTGACAGAGTCATAGGAGAGAGCCCTTTCAATATATACAAAATAAAAGTCCCGGGGGATAACGAAGCACTGTGTCCTGGTTTAATTGGCAGTGTTTTTTCTTTCTTAGTGGTTCATAAAGATGGGCCCTTTCAATCGATGGCATTGGAGATTTGCAGAAGCAGTTCTTGTGGACTCCAGCGGCTGGATCACCACTTTTTGTTGCCCGGGGCATCTGGAGAGCTTGCTGGGTAGAAGGGTTTGTGGGACTTGTCCTGCCCTACCCCACCCTGGAGACTCAATTCTCACCGAGGCCTGTAGCCTGAGCACCTGGCTTTGCGATCTCTACTACGAACTCTTTCTGACAGCACCTGGTTTATGGCTGATCAGTGGAGCTGATAGAGCTGAGGATAAATGCAGGCTTCACGGAGGGAACGAGGAATCCTCAGAATGAAATAAAGAGGACGAACACTCCCCTGGTCCCTTCCAGGGAAATCAAGTAAAATTTCTGGAACAAAAATAAAGATAGCTGCCATCTTTTCCTGTCTGCCTTCCTTAATGGCAGAGGCCTAGGAGTAGCTGTCTCAGAAGAAACTCTGTCAGCAGGGCCAAGCTTGTGGTGAATGAAAAGGGAGGGAAATACCGTCTCAGTGCTTCCCCATCCAGACCAAGAATTCTCTCTCTCTCTCTCTCTCTCTCTCTCTCTCTCTCTCTCATGCTGGAAATTGAACCCAAGGCTATCAACATGCCAGGAATGCATGCTATCCCTGAGCCACAGCCCAGCTCTTCCTTGAGTCCTGACTGTATCTTTCAGGGGCAGACTGTGTTATGCTGCAGTAACAAACAAGCCCTTTGTTGCAGTGGCTTAATATCCTCAGTGTTTCCTTCCCACACATGCTTCATGCTCCTTGTAGGTCTGATGGGGCTCCACTCAATTCCCCCTCATCCTGCAACCCTGGACACAGCTTATGCTGGCATATTGCCCACTCAGAATTGACATATGTCACTTGATACATTACTGCTAGAGTGTGTCACCAAGTCTGGTGTAAAAGAAAATGCAGTCTTACTGCACATTCAGAAGGTCAGAACATTCCTGAATGGCCCTCATGACTTTCACCTTGTTCTCACCCCTACCCACATCCTCATTTCTAGACATGCCATTGCCTACAGTCACCCCCATGGCCACTCCTTCCCTCAGAATCTCCACACTCCAATCTCATCCCTTACCACTGCACTTGTGAAATCATGAGTCGGGGTGTTTGATTCTGAAAGTGTAGAGCCTGTGTCTGTTCTCCACTGGGCAGTGATGCTGTGTGCCTTCCTGGGGGATGCCCCATTGGGCTAGGCTATAGCTTGATGCAGGAATGGTCTCCAAAAAACCCTGTGCTGAGGACCTGGTCCTCAGTCCATGTCAGTGTTGGGAGGGAGTAGAACCTTTAGGAGGTGGGGTGTGATCCCCTTCCTCTTGGTCTCTCTTTGGACTCCCAGCCATGAGGTGAGGGGTTTTTCTCTACTACATGCTCTGCCATGTTGTGCTGCCTCACCCCGGGTGCAAAGCAACATGGATTGACATCCCTAAATCCAGGAACCAAAAGAAAGCTTTCCTCTTTGTAAGATGATTGTCTCTAGCATTTTGTTACAGTAGCCCCAAGCTGAGTAACAATTACATTGTACAGTGGAGGATATGCTCAGAGAAGGTGAACAACTTGTCCAAGGACACGAGTTGCTGAGTGGCAGACACAGATTCTGGCTTACAGGCTTTGCGGCCTGCACTCTTCCCTTCCCCACTTCTTTGTTGTTAGTTTTTCCTTTTTCTTTGGTTGTCTTTCAATTTCACACATGCATAGACTGTATTTTGATCATATTTACCTCTTGTGGCCCTGTCTTCTTGCCCACTGCCTTTGAACCTCTTCCTCTCAACAAATGCCCTGTTTGTCTTAATTTGTTTTTGTTTTTTTGAGTTTAAGTTGCTTGCATGGCCATGACTGGGGTCATGGACTGGAGCACTGGCAATTCAGCAGTGGCCACACCACTGATGAAAATGAGTCCTAGCAATAGCAGCCAGTAACTGCCAGTAGCTCTGTGCTGGGATGTGGGCAACTACGTCCTGTGTAGCCACTGCCTCTAACCCATCAGCTTCTTGCGGCTAGTGATTGATGTTCTAAGGACAGTCACGTGGGTTGCCATATTCCTGACCTTCCTCTGAGATTCCAGGAGAGAGCTTCCCTCAGAGAATGGAGCCTACAGACAGAGGGACTAGAGATACTAATCACTGCCTACTTTGTCGCTTCTGTGGGAAACTTTCCTCCTCCCCTCCAGCTGTGGGAGGGAATTCATTCCTCTTCCTGGCCAGGACTGATTGGAGCAGCTGATTTCCGGGCTGTCCCACTATCTACCACTGTGTCATCTAGCTTGCGATCACATTCTCTCCTAGGATTCAGAGAGAAACTCCCAATTGCCAGTGACAGTCGAACCTGAATGTCAAATAGGTTGAGAGCTGAGCAGTCGTTTCCACTGCCTGAATCACTGAGGGGCATGAGGCTGGGGATAGGCTGCTCTGTGCTGGTCCCCAGTGCTGACACTGTGCTGGTTCGCAGGGTGTTCAACTGTCCTGAGGACTTTTCTATGCGGATCCGGAATCTACCTTTGTGGGCCATAAATGAGGGTGTCTAGGACACCCTCAGCACCTGTAAAATAGTCCAGATCTATTATTTGTCATTTTCAGAGACAGAACCGAGATATCCAATTTCTCCAACTGTCCCAGTAACCTGAACACTCCAATCATATGTGTCCACTTGATAGATGGGAAGCATTCTCCCTCCTCCAGTTTCACCTCCATCCTTTCATATATTAGTTGTCCCTTAGTTTTGATTGTGAGATGCCTGGTTATTACTGTGTTTATTTTGCTATTACTCTTGAGTTGTTCTGCTTTTTCTTGTTGATTGACATTAATTTTTGACAGTTACATGTGTTGAAAACATTTTCTCTGCCAACTGGAATTTCAGTCAAGAACTTTTACCTGGAGGGCTGGGGAGATGGTTCAGTTGGTAAAGTGCTCATTATGGAGGCACGAGGACCTGAGTTCGGATCCTCAACATTCATGTAAAAATGGGGCACAGCAGTGTGCACCTATATCCCCAGGGCTGGGGAACTGAGGGAAGGACTATCCCTGGGGCTTGCTGGCCAGACATTGTAGCTTAGTCAGTGAGCTCCAGGTTTAGTGAGAGACCCTGTCTCCATAAACAAGGTGGGGAGAGATAGAAGACACTGATGGTGACCTCTGTTCTCCATAGATTTGTATGTACACCTACTCACACATGCACACATACAAAAAAATAAGAAAGTCAACTTTTACCTAGTTTAGCTCAATGTAGCCATTTTTCTGTGGAACTGTTTCTTGGACCAGAGACATCTGAGAGTGATGAGCAAATAGGACCTCACCACCCAGTGGTGGCCAGCTGTGGTGAGCATCTTTCCAGGGCTGTGATCATTTCCAGGCTGTGAGCCCTGGCCCACAATACTGTCCTCCCACCATGGCTACTGAGCTTACTGCCATGCCCTAAACTGATTACTTACCTTATATCTTCATGACCAAATTACCTGAGCAAAAGGCCTTCAGGGAGGAAGGATTTGTTTTCAGCATCACTTGGCTCCCTGCTTCCAGGCCTCTGCTGAGGAGGAACATCATGGCTGTGAGAACATGTGGCAGAAGGTGTTCACTGCCAGGTGCCCAGGAAGCAGAGGATGAGGAGGAAGCTGGAGGTCAGCTAGGGCCTTCATAGACCTTCAAAGACATATTTCTATGACGTACCACCTCCAATGAGGCTGTGTCCCCTAAAGTTTCCATAATCTCCCAAAACAGCATCACCAGCTGGGAACATGGGGAGCCAGGGTTCAATACATGAACCTTTGGTTACCATTTCATATACAAATGTTATTCTTACTGCTGCTATTGCTGTGCTGAATATGGTTTTCTCCTGTGAAAGTCATTGAAATGAATTCTCATTATGAGGTTTTCAGAGGTGGAAACTTTAAGGGGTAATTAGGTCTCTGCCCTCATTGATTAATGAATCAATGAGTTAATGGTTTCTTGAGTTAATGCATTAATGGTTTAATGGATTAACAAGTTAACAGATTAATGGATTAACTGGTTATCTTGAGAGTGGGTCTGTTTCAAAAACCACTTGGGGGTTTCTCATAGTCCCTACCTCTAGCCATCACCAAATGTGGCCCTTGACATCAGACCAGAACCCTGAGCCCCAAAACCTTTTTTCTTTACAACTTAGCAATAGAAAATGGACTGAGATGACTACTACCAGGATTATTAGAAATGAATTCATGGGGCTGGAGAGATGGCTCAGAGGTTAGGAGCCTTGGCTGCTCTTCCAGAGGATCTGGGTTTGATTCCTAGCACCCACATGGTGACTAACAACTGTCGGTAACTCTAGTTCCAGGGGATTCACCTCCCACTTTTGGCCTCTTTGGGGCATTGCACACATGTGGTACATGTATATTAAGATACATGGAGGTAAACCACTCGTACACATAAAATAAAAATAATACATTTTTTTGGTACTTTTGAGACAGGGTCTCCCTGTAGTCCCAACTGGTCTGGAACTCACTATGTAGACCAGGGTAGCTTTGAACTCACAGAGACCTGCCTGTCTTTGCCTCTCCAGTGCTGGGATTATAGGCATGTGCCACCATGCCTGGCCTAATAAATTTTTTTTTTAAAATGACTTCATGACAACCTGCCAGCCTCTCTCCTGGGAGCCCCCTGGGCCTGGTCCTGGCCTCACCTCCTTCTGCTTCCCTGGGCCTGAACAATCAGCTGGCCTCTCTCCTGGGTAAATCCATCACACCCTCTGTGCCTTGACTCCCCCAGCCCCATTCACCCTCCCATCTCCCACTCCCGTCTCTCCTCGTAGCCTGGGTACTGTCCCATTCCTTGTCTTGGTGCCCCAGACACCGGGGGAATCACCACTACTTCCTGATCCATTGCATCCAGACCAACCCAGTTCCTTCTCACAGTCCCCAGGAGCCTTCTGGGCCTGGTCCTGTCCTCACCTCCCTCTGCTTCCCTGGGCTGCACAACCCACCAGCCTCTTTCCTGGACACTGGGGCTGACCTCTCGGCTTCCTGATCCTTTGAACCCAGGCCAACCCAGTTCCTCCCTGCAGTCCCCAGGAGCCCCTGGGGCCTCTTCCTGCCCCCATCTCCCTTTGCATCTCTGGGTGGCATGGCCACCAGCTGCTCGAGACCAGCATCTTTCCTGGGCCCTGCTCCTGGACCAGTCCAACCCCCAAATTCCTGAGGACACATCTTTCCTGGAGGGATCCAGACCTTAGGAGAAAGCCTGAGAGCATCTGATCCTCATCTGACTTGGGCCTCTGTGGGAACTCCTGAAGACAAAAGCAATCCGGCCACTCCAATATAAAATCAAAAGAGAGAACCAGAAGCTTAGAGGAACCAGCTTTTCATGCCCCAAAAGTAAACCACAAAGACACATAAAGTTTACAAAAAGAAGCAGACCTAAACTTGAAGGCTTGAGTCTCACACAAGATTCAGAAACTACAAAAGAAATTCACATGTCATGAGAATCACAGATCACAGAGAAAAAATAATAACATGAAAAACCAAAATAACATATCCCCACCAAATATCAATAGTTCTTTGGAAGAATACAATGAGAATGCCCTAGAGATAATGCAGGACATGGAACTCAAAAGAACAATTATAAACATGATAAAAGAATTAAGTGAATTTAAAGAACACAAAAACAAAGAAATCAAAGAACTGAAAGAAGATAGGGATAAACTTCTAAGTGAATTCAAG
>NW_008329714.1:1124093-1125706 GCF_000622305.1 Nannospalax galili
CTCAAGTAAGGATTATGAAAATATTTTAAAAACACAGGAATGGAATATGCAGGAAATGTGGGACACCATGAAAAGACAAAATTTACATATCATAGGCATAGAGGAAGGAGAAGAATCTAAGGATAATGGTATTGACCAGATCTTCAACAGGATTGTAGAAGAAAATTTACCAAAATTAAAGAAAGACATGCCCATACAAATATAGGAAGCATATAGAACACCAAATAGGACCAGAAAAGAAACTCTCCACAGCACACCATAGTAAAAAAAACAAATGTACAGAATAAAGAGACAACACTGAAAGCTGCAAAAGAGAAACAAGTCGCATATAAAGGAAAACCCATTAGGATTACAGCTGAGTTTTCAGTGCAAACTATGAAAGCCAGAAGAGCCTGGACCAAAGTATTCCCAGTTTTAAATGACCACAGATGCCAACCCAGCCAAAATGTCTATTATAGTCAAAGGGGAAAGAAAAATCTTCCATGACATAAATAGGCTGAAGGAATTCATGTCCACAAAACCAGCCCTTCAGAGAGTTCTGGAAGAAATTCAAAGAGCTGAAGCAAGGAATGACTATACCCAAGGGGTTGTGTAAAGAAATTCAATGAAGGTATAACTGAGGAAAAGTTCAGTTATATCAAGAATGTGAACAGAAATAAAAATGACAGAATTCAATGCTCATCTTTCATTAATAACTTTAAATATTAACTGACTGAACTCCACAGTGAAAGACACAGACTAGGTGAGTGGATTAAGAAACAAAACCCATCTTTTGGTTGTCTGCAAGAAACCCATCTCACTTTCAAGGACAGGCACTATCTTAAGGTGAAAGGATGGAAAAAAAATATACCAAGAAAATGGTACTAAGAAAAAAGCAGGCATTGCAATTCTAATATCTGACAAAATAGACTTTAAACTAAAACTAATCAGAAGAGATAAAGAGGGCCAGTTCATTCTGATCAAAGGAACAATAAACCAAGAAGATATTACAGGTATGAACATATATTCACCAAACTCTGGTGAACCCAACTTCATAAAAAATAGACTACTGGAGTTTAAGACCCAGATTAATCCCAACTCATTAATAGTAGGGGACTTCAATACCCCACTGTCTCCATTAGATAGATCAACAGGGCAGAGAGTTAACAGAGAGACATCTGAATTAAACAAAACCATATATCAAATGGACTTAACAGATATCTACCGAGTATTCCACCCAAGCACCAAAGGACATACTTTTATTCAGTGTCCCATGGAAACTTCTCCAAAATTGACCATATGCTGGGGCACAAAACCTCAACAAATACAAAAAGATTGAAATAATTCCATGTGTTCTATCAGACCACAGTGCAATAAAGCTTACAATCAACCCCCGAAGAAGCCAAAATCACCACACGAACACATGGAGATTAAACAACACACTCCTGAATGATGAATGGGTCAAAAGAGAAATTAAGAAAGAAATAAAAGTATTCCTGGAATTAAATGAAAAGGACAATACAACACAACAAAACCTCTGGGACACGCTGAAAGCCGTTCTTAGAGGGAAGTTTACAGCTCTAAGTGCCTACATCAAAAAATCAGAAAGAACACAAATAAATGACTTAACACAG
>NW_008329714.1:1125883-1126531 GCF_000622305.1 Nannospalax galili
AAACACTCAGTAAGCCAATTAGAAATGACAGGAGAAAGCCTCACCAATAGGATGAACAAAATGGAAAACAGAGTATGAAGACTGGAAGATAAAGGGGACGAACTGGACCACTCAAGCAAAGATTATGAAAAATTTAAGAAATCACAAGAATGGAATAGGCAGGAATTGTGTGACACCATAAAAAGACCAAACTTACAAATCATAGGCATACAGGGAGTAGAAGAATCCCAAGAAATTGAAACAGTGATACAAAACCTCCCGACTAAAATAAGGCCAGGGCCAGATGGATTTACAGCAGAATTCTATGACACATTTAAAGAAGATCTACATCCAATATTACTTAAATCATTCAAAAAGATAGAAATGGAGGGAGAACTTCCAAATTCCTTTTATGAAGCCAGCATCACTCTAATACCAAAGCCAGGTAAAGATACAACCAAAAAAGAAAACTATAGAGCCATATCCTTAATGAACATAGATGCAAAAATTCTCAACAAGATACTTGCAAACTGCATACAGACACACCATGATTAAGTTGTCTTTATCCCAGAGCTGCAGGGATGGTTCAATATATGTAAGTCAATAAACATCATAAACCATATAAATGGGCTCAAAGACAAGAACCACATGATCATCTCAATAGATGCA
>NW_008329714.1:1127179-1127794 GCF_000622305.1 Nannospalax galili
AAAAAACCTACAAGATATAGGTGTAGGAAAGGATTTTCTAAATCGGACATCAATTGCTCAGGAAACAAGGCAAGAATTAACAAATGGGACCTCATTAAACTAAAAAGCTTCTGTACATCAAAGGAGGCAACCAGGGAAGTGAACAGAAAACCCACAGAATGGGAGAAAATCTTCACCAGCGACACATCTGACAGAGGTTTAATATCCAGAACATATAACGAACTCAAAAAACACAGAATCAAGACAGGAAGTAACCCAATTAAAAAATGGCTAAGGAGCTGGACAGAGAGTTCTCAAAAGAAGAAGATGGCTAAGAAGCATCTTTAAAGATGTTCATCAGTAGTAATCAGGGAAATGCAAATTAAAACCACTTTAAGATTTCACCTTACCCCCATCAGACTGGCTAAGATCAAGAGAACAAAGGATACCAAATGTTGGAGAGGATGTGGGGAAAGGGGAACACTCATCCACTGCTGGTGGGGCTGCAAACTTGTTCAACCCTATGGAAAGCAGTGTGGAGAACTATTAAAAAACTACAAATGAACCTACCATTTGACCCAGTAATACCACTCCTTGGCATATATCCAAAGAACTCATCCTATTGCAGACACATTC
>NW_008329714.1:1128022-1141135 GCF_000622305.1 Nannospalax galili
TCATATGTGGATCCTAGAACCAAATCCTGATAAGTGAGTATGTATCCAGACATAACTACAGAAACCAGGATAATGGAAAGGAAACAAGGAGTTAAAGTAAAAGAAAGAACCCGAAAGAGAAGAACAGTAGGAAATGGGCCTTAATAAGGGAGATATGAATAAAAATTGGGTTAGTTTAAGGGAGGGGGGAGGGAAGGGTATACAAGGGACCTAGGGGACAAAGGGAAAGAAGGAGCTCAAGAAAAAAAAAAGGAAAACATAACTTCATTATGCAGCTATGTTCTTGCAAGGAGACCAGTGCCTGTTGCTTTATGGCCGTTACTTCATTTTGTTCTCACCAACACTCTGGGAGCTAGCATTGTTTCCCATTCTCTGATGTTGGCTCATATGTCACCTCCTCAGGGACATCTTCCCAGCACCCTTTGTAAAAGAGGAATTACAGTTCTTGCCATCCTGCTCTGGGGTACATCTTTCAAGGTTCTGGTCATGTGCTGTAATTATCTATTTGCTATACTGGAAGCCACGTGAGGGCAGGGGCTTCCCTATGTACCTGTTAGTAGGCAGTGCCACAGTAGGCAGCGAACACAAACTTGTAGAATGAATTTCCATTTCATGAAGAGGAAAGCAAGGCTCAAAGAGGTGACCAGATTCCCAAGATCCCACTGCCAGAAGAGGCAGGACTGGGATGCAGATCAAGTCCTCGGGCTCTGGCATTTTCTATTCCAGTACCTCTTGGGGACTTCCTGACTAGGAAGAGGCTTTGCATGTCAGAGCTCTGCCTGAAGATGCTCTCAAGTCAAAAGTGACTCTTCTTACCTGGTTTCATAAAAACATATCACGTGACCTCTCAAAGCAGATGTTTCAGAAGCTGCCTCAAGGATCAGGTGAGCAAGGTTTGGCCAGAAGAGAGTTCACCAGCCTCCCTGATGGGAAGGCACCACACTGAGTTACCTCTCGGGACCAAAGAGAATTTTAGAAGATAAAGCCTAAGGCTTTGGCCAGTGAGAGCTTTAGGAACAGCCAGGAGCTGACCTCTGTGGGCAGGAGCCCATGATGTCCTGGGGCTGCAGTGGGTCCAGAAGGAAGGAGATTGCCCTAGACTTGGTGAACCTGCAGTTCTCCTGTGATTTATTTCCTTTGCTCAGCCTCTTTGCATAGACTCTTGTCTCCAGTGCTTGGAACACTTTGCTCCACTTCCACTTTGTTTCACTTGGAAAACCCATAGTCATTTTTTGGGGGGTCTCAGCTTAAATGTTCCCTTGGAGGTGCCTTCCCTGGCTGGGGCAGACACGTTTTCCTGGTGTCCTGCACGTTCCCTTGATGAATTCCACTCAGCCTTAGGGAGCAGCCTTGTTCATACTGTGGCTTGTTTGTGGAGGTTTAGGAGGTGCAGCCTTGCTGAATGAACGCATCACTGGGGGTGGGCTTTGAGAGTTTGTAGCCTTGCCCCACTTTCAGTTTGTGGCCTCTCTGCTTCTTGTGCATGCTTGAAGATGTGAGCTCTCAGCTCCCTGCTTAGGTTGCCCCTGTCTCCATGATCCCCATCTCCACCACCGTGATGAACTCATCCCTCTGATATCACAAACCAATAAACTTTTCCTTCCCTTTATCACGGTTTTATTTTTTTCTGTCTTTTTGAGACAGCAACAGACTATTACCATGTAGTCCCAAGTGGTCTCAAATTTTTGATCCTCCCATCTCAGCCTCCAGAGTGATGTGACTATAAGCATGTGTCACCACACCTGGCACTCAACTATAGTATAGTTTTTAGCATATGTTCTATATCAAATTAAGCGAGTTACCCTCTATTTGTATTCATTTAAAAACTGTGAATGAATGTTGGATTTTGCCAAATGTGTTTTCTTTATCAATTAATTTTCAAATGTCAAACTAGCCTGAAACACTTGGAATGAGCTATATCTGATCAAGATGTATTCTTGTCTTCTCATTTTGCTGAATTTTATTTGCTAATATTTTATTAAAGATTTTTGTATTCTGTATTCATGAGGAGTACTGATGTATGGTTTTATTCTGCTGTATTATCTTTGCTTAATATTAGCATCAGCAATACATTAGATTCATAAAATAAATTAGGAGACACCCTGGGTCCTGTTTCCTGGAATAGAATTATGCGTGTTGATTTTTCCTTATTTATTTAACAGTATTCTGCATTGAAGCCTTTGGGGCCTGGTGACTCCTTTTGGGGAAAGTTTTAAAATTACAAATTTAATATTCTTTTTTTTTGTCTTTTTTGAGACAGGGTCTCCTTGTAGCCCCAGCTGTCCTGGAACTCACTATGTAGACCAGGCTGGCCTCGAACTCACAAAGATCCACCTGCCTCTGCCTCCCAAGTGCTGGGATTAAAGGCATGTGCTACCACACCCAGCCTAAATTCAATATTCTTAATAGTTTCATGGCTATTTATATAATCTATTTCACACTGGATGAACTACAGCAGTTTGTGTCTTTTATGGAACTGGTTATGGAACTTACCAATCTGTATGTGAAGCAGGTTCATCAAATTCCTTTCTTATTCTCTTGCTGATGTCTGCAGGGTCTGTACTGGTGTCCCTGTCTCTTTCTTGATGGTGACAGTTTGTGTCTTTTCTCTTGTATTTTTTTGCCAGGCTTCCCAGATGTTTGACACTTGTATTGAGTTAGTTCAACAATCAACTTTTCATATAGGTGATCTTGTCTATTATTCTGTTTCCAATTTTATTGATTTATCATCTTTTTCTTTCTGTAGATTTATTTCGATCTCTTTTCCAGGTTCTTGGGATGGAAGCTTAGCTCATTAGTTTAAGGCTTTGCTTTTTCTTGGGTAAGGTTTTGGTGCTATAAACATCTTTTCAACATTGCTGTAGCCGTGTCTACAAACTTTGCTAGTCTGCATTTTCATTTTTGTTCAGTTCATTGTATTTTGAAATTTCTATTGAGATATTCTCTTTGACCCATAAGAATTTTTAGTAGTGGGTTATTGAGCTTCTTAAAATTTCACTGTTTCCTTTCTGTTACTGGTTTCTAGTTTTAGTGTATTGAAGTCTTTGAACATACCCTTTATGACTTCAATTCTTTTAAATTTATTGAAGTTTGTTTTATGGATAGGATCTATTTGGATATTGTTTAAAATATGATCTATTTGCATATTGTTTTGCATTCACTTGAAATGCTATATATATTGCTGGTATTTGGTGAATAGTCTAGAAATGTCATGAAAATCTTGTTGACTGATGATATTGTTGAGTTCTTCTAAGCCTTTGCTCATTTTCTGACTAGTTTTATCAGTATCAACACCTTTGATTGTGTATTTGTCTGTTTTTGCTTTCAGTTTTACTAATTTTTGTCTTTCATAATTTTTGCTCTGAAGTCTACTTTACTAGATTAATATATATTGCTTTTTGGGTTAAAATTTGAGGGTATGTATTTTTCCATCCTCTTCTATCAAACTACCTATATTGTTATATTCAATGGTGATTTCTTGTAGTGAGCATATAGTTGTGTCACTCTGCCAGTCTCTATCTTTTTAAATTAAAAAAAAATTTAAATTATGTGTTTGTATCTGTGTATGGGTATGTGCATGTTAGTACAGGGCCCATAGAGGTCAGAAGAGGCATCAGATCCCCTGGAGCTGGAGTTACAAGCAGTTGTAAGCTGCTAGACATGGGTGTTGGGAAACTCTGGGCCTCTGCAAGAGCAGTACAAGTCCTTATCCAGTGAACTGTCTCTCCAGCCCTCAATCTCTGTCTTTTAATTGGCATATTTAGACCACTTACATTTAATGTAGGTGCTTATATGATAAGGTCAAGGCCTGCCATTTACATCTTTGTTTTATGCTGCTTTTCTTTTTTTTCATTTCTGTTTTCTCTTTTCATCTTCCTGTTGGTTACCTGAACAATCTTTAGGGTTCCCTTTTGGCATATCTACAGTGTTTTTGAGAGTGCATTTGCTACCATTTGGATCTCCAGTGTTCATCTTTCCAAGGGCCCGTGCATTTAAGGCCTAGTCTCCAGAGTGGTGCTATTGGGAAGTAGTGGAAGTTGTTAAGATGCAGAGCCTAGTGAGAAGTCTTTTGATGATGAGGGGTGTGTCTTGAAGGCCATAATGGGACCCCAGCCTCTTCCTCTCTCTTGTTTTATATTTGCTTCCTGGCCATGAGCTGAGCAGCTTTGCTCCACACTTGCTCCCAGCATGATGTGCTGCTTACCACAGGCCCCAAAAGCATGGGGCTAAACTGGCCATGGCCTGAACTCTCTGAACTCTGGGCCAAAAATAAACCTTTGCTCTTTACATGCTGATGACTTCAGGTAATTGTAGCAATTGAGGCTAACACACCCTCTTTGTATGGCTCTTTTTAGTGATCGGACTGGATATTCATTTTTGCACACATAAATAATAGTCTGCTGGCATAAGAATTTCACCAGGACAAGTGAAATGTTGATGCCTCCCTCCTCATTATGTCCCTTCACCCACCTTCTTTACAATGTCATTACTGTCACCATGTCACTTGCAAACGTTTAGAAACATGTTGGATGGTGTTATAATTTTTGACTCAGCAGTCAAACATAGTTTGAAAACTGAAGAGAAGAAAACTATATGATTTTCCCATCTTCATTCTTTGGTTTCCTTTACTCTCTTCTAATTTTTATTTATTTTGTTTTTGAGATAGCCTCACTGTATAGCCCTGGCTGGCCTGGAACTCATTATGTAGACCAGGCTAGCTTCAAACTCACAGAGATCTGCTTGACTCTGCCTCCTGAGTGCTTCAACTAAAGGTGTGTGCCACCAGGCCTGGCCCCTTACCCATTTAAAAAAAAGATTTTATAGTTTTTCACTTTTTCATGAAGATAGATGGTTAACCAAGGAATGTTCAATGACTTAATTGTTGCTTTTTTATTATACACCAATACTTTATGTTCACCTAAACAGATGGAAAAGTGACACGATCATTATGACTAATAATTAGCTCCATTCTCCTTCACTGGTGGGTGCTAAGTGATTGCATAGAAACCAAGGACCAAGCAAGTCCTCCTTTCCCTTCCTAGTTCTCCCGTTTGATTCTTTTCTGTTCAGAGCACTTCCTTTGCTGTCGATTGAAGATAGACTTGCTAGAGGTAAATCGTTTCATTTTCTTCCTATAGACAGAGGGAAACACCAAGGTCACAAAGCGTCAACTCCACCTGGACAGTCTTCCAAGACTCCTGATTACAACCACCAGCTATTTCCCTCACCCCAGGCAGTTTAAACTCCTTTGCTTCCACCTGACAAGGAAAACAGCTTTGAGCTGGCCTCCTGTCTCTTGTCCCTCAGACTTCAATAAAGCTTCCATTCCCCAAAACCCAGTGCCATGATGTTGGCTTCTCTGTGTGGAAGCCCTTGCTCAGCATCGATTCTACTCCCCCCTCATTCACCTCCTTCAAACTCACCTGGCACAACCCTACCACAAGGCCTTTGCACCAGCTGCCCCTAACTGTCTCCTCACACTCAGTCTCTGTCTTCACAAACTGGCACCTGCCTATCATGTAGATGTCTTGATCTTATTCACTGTTGTCTCTCCCCTCGGCGGTGCCCGCTGCCTTCTGTGTTCATGAACTAGAACAGGACCTGCCTGGGGCTTAGCAGAAGAGCTCAGCATTGATGACATGAACTCAGAAATGAAGAACAGGCATGCTGAGTCCACTTCTCTTTTCTCCCATCAGCCATTAGAGCTAGGCATTATTCTTCTCATTTTACAGATGAGAAAATTGAGGTTGCACAGGGACACATGGCCCAGCCCAGGGCCCCCAGTCCAGAATGGCAGAGGCAGAGGTCTAACTAGGTGTGATTCCCCACCCTTTCCTGTCCTCACAGCTGTTCTAGGCCAGGGACGCTCTAATTAGTGTCACCACCCCCACCACCCCCACCCCCCCGGCCAGGTCATCCCGTCTGTAACCTCTGTGCTTTTCTGGTCACTGACACTAGGTCCTACTTCTTTACCCACTGGAACACTCGCAGTTACTTCCTGCCCACCTTGTCAGATGTGGATGGAAGGACAGAAATTGGGCAGCCAGGCAACAAAAGCATGTCTTAGATAGAGAGATCCTGGGCCCACCCTGAATCCCAGCAAAGAATGAGTGGAACCAAGGCTACCACATGGCAGACCCCTCTCCAAGAGTGGCTCAGACAAGCTGGGATAGGGAGCAGCTCTTGGTCACCCACCCATGGTGTTAAGGAGACTATAGAGCAAGCCTGGATATACCCAACAGTAAATAGTGAGACACCTTTCACTACCCAAGTTAGAAATGTCATGCCCTCCCCATGATATTGGGGTCACTGAGTCCCCATGAGTCAGCCCTCTGAAGTAGCTGCTACTACATTGCTGTGAGCGAAATGTCTGACAAAAGCAAGTTAAAGGAAGAAAGATTTGTTTGGGCTCATGGTTTCAAAGGGTTCAGTCACCATTGCTCTGCTTGCACTTGAGCAGTATCTCATGGTGGTAGGAGTGTGGCAGAGAACAGGTGTTCATGTCATGATAGATCAGGAAGCAGGGTCAAGACTGAAATGAACAGGGGTAATAGTCCCCCAAGGGCCCATCCCCAGGGACCTACTTCATCCAATTAGGCCCCACTTCCCAGTTTCCACCACTCCCATAAGACCATCCAATTATGAATCCATCAACGGAATAATCTGATGATTGGGTCTGAGCCCTCATGATCTAATCACCTTTTGACTGGATCTACCAGCTGGGGACCTAGCCATCAGCACGTGAACCTGTAAGGGACATTTCACATCTAAGCCACAACAGCTCTCTCAGCCCACATGGACAGATAACCAACCAACCAGTGCCATTGACACTGTGGAGATATGAGAATCACCTGCCTGGGTGATGATGCTGGCCTGGGATGCCAGCACCTGAGAGGGTGAGGCAGGAGGACAGGAGTTCAAGACCAGTCTGGGCTACACACCTGAAATCAATGATAAATAGAAAGTCTCAGCAAAGAAGCAAAAATTCTGAGCTAAGGTAAAGAAAGTATGTAAGAGAAACAATTGGAAATTTTAGAACCAAAAAATAGGATGAGTAAAATTGAAAACTCGTTGGCTGAGTTCTTACACAGAAAGGAAGGGGCAGAGGAAAGGATCGGCAAACTTACAAGAAAAAAATTGCCCAATTTAAACAACAGAGAAAACAGGCTTATAGAGGTTCAACAGGGCATCAGGGGCCTCTGGATTGTATATCAAGAGCATCAAAGGGCCTCTGGATCGTATATCAAAAGTTCAAGCATTGGAGTTTTAAGAGGAAAAAGGGGGTGAGGCTGGAAAGCCACTCACAGACATAATGGCAGAAATTTTCCTGAATTCAGCAAGGGACATAAACCTACAGAATCAAGAAGCTCAGCAAACTCATCAAAGAATAAAACCAAATGAATCCACACCAACATGTATCATAATCGACCTCAGAAAAACGAAGAAAAAGGGAAAAAAGTCATCTTGCAAGCAGTGAGGCAGGCAGTCCTGGGCTGGGAGGACAAGCAGCCCAAGGCCTGGGGTTTCTCCTCAGGAGGCCCTGAGCACTGCTCTGGTGCTGGAAGGAAAGAACTGCAGACCCCAGATTCCACAGTGAAAACTCCACAGCAGAAATATCCCTCAGGGGATCAGAGTAGTTTCAGGGATCACCAGGCAGCTGTGGAACCTCCCGCTTTGCTATTGGGCTCTTCCAGGCTCTCAAGGTCACTGTAGGCCAGGCTATAGGGTTCTGCACCTGGATCCTGAGAAACACCTTGAACAGATGTTCAGGAGTAGGGCATGCTTTTTGTCTGGGTTTCAGAGGGAAAGCAGAGCAGGAAGCAGAACCAGTTCAGAGCAGCCAGGGGCTGCAGCCTCCTGAGTGAGGTGGGAGCACAGCAGGACTGGGAGCAGGGGAGGAGCACAGTTGGACTCAGGTTTGGACGTCTCCATCTATGTAGGGCAAAGGTGAGCTGAAGCAGGCAGAGCAGAGAAGGGGCTCAGTGAGGATGCAAGAAGTGGGGACCAGGAAGAGGTGGGAGGAATCAATCCTGATATTCTGGACGTGGTGGTGCACGCCTTTAATCCCAACACTTGGGAAGCAGAGGCAGGCAGATTTCTGAGTTTCAGACTGGCCTGTTCTACAAAGTTCCAGGCCAAGCAGGGCTACATAGTGAGACCCTGTCTAGAAAACAAACAAACAACAAACAAACAAAAAACAGGTCCCAGGGCTGGTGAGATTGCTCATAAGCTACACCAGCTGGAGAACCAGTTTGGATGCATGGCATGCTAGTAAATGCCCAGTGGGCAGGATAGTTGTCTGTAATCCCAGCTCTAGAGACAGGCTCCCTGGAGCAAGCTGGCTGACTACACTAGCTCTCTGAATGAGCTCTGGGATCAAGTGAGAGTTTGCCTCAGTATGTAAGGTGAGGAGCAACTAAGGAAGATGACTGTTTCAACATCGGGCCTCCACACCCCCCCCATGTGCCCACATATATGCAAAATATACCCATGCGTTGGGGTACCCTGCTGCTAAGGTTGTAGTCCACCATGTCTGGATAGCTCTGAGGATCTCGGTGCTATATGGAGGACTCCCTTTCTCAGCAGGGGCCTCCTGCTCTCTGCCTGACCTTATCTGGAAAGTGCCTCCAAGCACTTGGAACATGACCTTTGGTACAGTTACCTGCAATAAAACTGCCCCCAGGTTTTTTCTATATGATAATTAGGCATTGCCCGATAGTCAGATGATAGGATCCCCCACCACATGTAAATAAAGCATACTATGAGCACCTATCAGCTGAGGCTTTGGCTGCTGCCTCCACACCATATTTTCCCTGACCCCCACTGAAAACGAGCTGTATCACTGAAACTGACTCCCGGAAGGTCTTTTCCGTCATGCTCACTGGCCGTCCTGACCCCGCTCATCGCTTCTGCTCCCTTTGTTCTTGTGGGTTGGTGGCCAATGGCCCATGAGGGGAGGGAGAGACCCACCCCCACACATGTGCCCATACGTGCAAGCTGACACCCATGTACATGCAAAAAAACCCATGAAAAAGCAACAAAGCAATGCAAACCAGGCTCCACAGGGTCTGTGAACACATCAGTGAGGTCCTCAGAGAGTGACCTTGCCCAGCCCAGGAGACAGCCCCATCTTGAAACCTTGAGGTGGGTTTTGTGCCCCAGGTGGTAGTGATCTTTGTCCTGGGCCTCTGAACAGGAATTGGCAACAAGTGACTGTGATTGCTTTGGATGTTTGCATCAGAGAAAAACCTACCCTTTTTATAAAAGTAATTGCTGTGTGGGGACAGTGGGTGGAGCTGGGGAGTGTGAGCCTGAGCTTGCCATAGTGTGGGTATGACACCCAGAATCACAGTGCCAGCTTTCCACAGAGCTCGAGGGGCACCCTGGATACTGGGAGGGGTGGCACCTCAGCTACTGGGACCACACACTGCTTCTGAGTTCCACAGACTACTCAAAGTGATGATGCTTGCTGGGATCCACTCCAGCCACCAGGAACTGCTCTCCCTAGATGCAATGTGGCCAAGGACAGGCTGATGTGGGGCCACAAAGGCCTGGGCCTTTGCTTCCATCCACAGTGGCTGAAGAACCTCGGGTTCCAGAGCTTACAGTGGGTCTAGCTGCAGCCTGGGGTAGCAATGACATGGCAAAAATAACTCCTTTTTGTTCTACTTTCTACTGTGGCAGGAGAATAAAGCACAGAGTGGTTAGCACACGAGGGCTGGAGAGATGGCTCAGAGGTTAAGAGCACTGGCTGCTCTCGTAGAGGACCTGGGTTCGGTTCCCAGCACCCACATGGTAGCTAACAACTGTTTGTAACTCCAATTCCAGGGGATCCAACACCCTCTTCTGACATCCTCAGGCATTTCTAAGTACAGGTGCATTTATACACACATGACAATACACTCATACACATAAAATAAAAATAATAAATAAAATACAAAAAAGCTTAGCATGTGAAAGAAGCAAGTGGCAGAGAAAGATGGGATGCTCCTCCTCACCTGGGCTTCATGCAACAAACAGAGCATGCTCAAGAAAAGCCCTTGACAAACAAACAGGTGAGAGGCAAGTGCTATGTCAATGTCCTATGAAAGGTCATGTGCTTTGTGACCTGGTGTTTTTGGGGGCTTTCCCCTCGGCTCACTAGCCCACTCCCATTCTCAAGAGGACATTCCCTTAATAAAACTGCCTCTATTTCTATTTCAAACCATGTGTCCCTGGTCTAATCCTTTGCCGCAGAACGCCAGACCCTGGATGCTCCCGTGGGTGCTTCTCAGGTCTCAGCGCTGTGCCTACAATACTCACGTCACGTCTCTCAAGCTGCAGCTGCAATACCAGGCAGCAACAGTGGTGGTGGTGGGAAGGGGAAGGTCCTGGCTTCAGTGGTGTGTACAGAATTGAGGTCAAATGCCTCTGTTCCCTGTGCATTGCAGACATGGCCGGTAGCTGGGCCTCTGACTCCTGCTTTCTTTGACTGTAAAATGGGAATGGGAAGTCATACTCTGTGGAGTGTTTTTAAGAAGCAAGGAAGCAAACAGAGCCTTTAGCCTCAACCTCCACTAGCAGGAGCCCAGTGCTTGGGCACTGCCCTTTATTGTTATAGCTTCTCTTGGTCCAGGAGTTCAGGATAGCAGGGAACCTTTAAGTCCTGTCTCCATGTGGGCTCCATGTTGGGAATCTGGTGGCTGCTGCACCCAGTAGCACTCCTGTCACCTGCCCCCTCCAGGACTGCCTGCTTAGCAAGCCCAATTCTCTCTTGGATGTTGGGGGCAGGGTCCTCAGCTGTGAGGCCTCGGCTTGTTGCTGAATGCGGAGAAAACAAATATTGTTTTAGAAACATTAATAATTAAGAAGTTTTCAGCAGAGAATTGGCCATCATTAGGGGAATTGAAATTTAAGACTAAGACACTAACTACCTCCAGCCCTGGTGAATAATCCATGTGGCTGGAGCCCACAAAGACCCAGAGGAACAGAAGTACTCTGTATCTCTTCTCACCACTGCCCACTCTGTCCCCTTGATTTTCTCTGACCCCCCTGGTGGGGACAGGCCATCTCATCTGGAGAAGAGGCAAGAGCCAGTGACACAGCAGAGTGCTAGCCGAGTTTTCAATGCCATCTTGTTGGCATGTTGCTGTGTGATCTTTCATGAACTCAGTCCCTTTCTGAGTAGGTGTCCTGCCACCTACCAAGTGATGGTGTTCTAGTTTGTTTCTCCATTGCTGTGACAAAACACTATGACCAATACCAACTTGGGGAGGAAAGGGTTTATTTAGTTTATATCTCCTGGGTCACAGTTCATCAGGGAGCCGAAGGTAGGAACTCAGGGCAGGCACTTGGAAGCAGGAGCTGGAGCACAGGCCATGGAGGAATGCTGCTTACTGGTTTGCTCCCCTGGCTTGTGCTCAACTTGCTTTCTTATACAACACAGGACAACCTGCCCAGAGGTGGCACCATCCACAGTGGGCACTCTCCCACATCACTCAGTAATCAAGAAAATGCCCCACAGACACGGCCATAGGCCACGCCAATGGAGGAAATTCCTCAAGTGAGGCTCCCGCAGTCCAGGTGTGTCAAGTTGACAACTAAAGCTACCCAGCACCAATGGTGATGCCTTGAGCGTCAATAATGGAAGGGACCTTAAGTAGCCACCCAGGCCTCGACTCTCAAAGCTTTTGTAGGCTGGCTGTCTGACTCTTGTTCACACCTCCCTCCCTTTCTTTTCCCTCATGCACCTTTAGTGTGGGCCTGCTCTGTGACAGCGTCCCAGTGTCAGGGGACAATTCCAGTCTGGGGTGACCTGGACAAAGATGGAGGCAAGCAGCGTATGTGGTGAGAATTGCCAGCCTCGGTCTGTGGGTGACCAGTGAGGGATTTCTGGGAGAGAGTGCACCTGAACTGAGTCCTGTGGGGAGGGATGGTGTCTTTACCTGAGACTGGGTGACTTATAAAGAAGACAGGTTTCTTTGGCTTTTTGTTCTGGAGTTTGGGATATCCAAGATCATAGTGTTTTCACCTGCTCAGCTTCTGATGAGGGCTTTGTGTGATGTCATATCGTAGTGTGATGTAAGGCCCAGTGGACCCACATGGAAGAAAGGACATAGGCAGGCTGTGTTTTCAGGACAGGCTTTTGCAATAAGAAACAGTTTCATGCGAGTTGGAACTCCTATGGGAATTAACCCAGTTTGGAGAACTGGCATCCATTTCTCACAAGAGCTGACATACCTGAAAGGCCCCCTTGCCTCCCAACAGGGTTAGGCCAGGATGGAATTTCAGCATGAGGTTTGCAGGGGACATACCATATCTAAACCACAGAAGATGATGGACAGGAAAGAGGGGGGAAAGGTGGAGAGGTGCTTCTAAGAGCATCATAAAAAGCCAGAAGAAAGGTCCTTTGTAATGACTGTATGAAGGAAGGGGCACCTGTGGTTGGATTGTGGGAGGTCTTCAAGTGTTAAGATGTTTGCCTTTGGACTTTTTACTGATGGCAGCAGGGAGCCAGTGATGGTTAAGCAGGTGCTGCTGTGGTGACTATGTTTGGTTTAGGCACTGAGGCGGGGGCTCAATAGTTCTTTTCTGGTGTGAACTCAGGCTGGCTTCAGCCCTCACACTTCGTTTTTCTTGCTCCTTTATCACATTTGTTCTCTGTGGGGGGGGGGCAGGAAGGCTCTGGGCACTTCCGGTCACCCAGACCTCCCATTCTGAGTTGTCAGTTCAAAGCTGACCATTCCTGTGAACAGTCAGTCAGTCCCCAGAAGTTTGCATAGGTCACAGTTAGAGCAGAGGGTTCAGTATTCCTGGAATGAATCCAGACCTGTGCAAGTGTTTTGTAACACAGACCTGTACATGTATTTTGAACCTGTGCATTCTTTCTGTTGGAACTTGGGCCAAGGCACATTTTTTCCAATTTTATTATTAAGCTGACCATTCCTGTGAACAGTCAGTCAGTCCCCAGAAGTTTGCATAGGTCACAGTTAGAGCAGAGGGTTCAGTATTCCTGGAATGAATCCAGACCTGTGCAAGTGTTTTGTAACACAGACCTGTACATGTATTTTGAACCTGTGCATTCTTTCTGTTGGAACTTGGGCCAAGGCACATTTTTTCCAATTTTATTATTAA
>NW_008329714.1:1141367-1145126 GCF_000622305.1 Nannospalax galili
TTACCATTTTTGGCCTTTGGAACAGAGTATGTTGCTAAGAGGCCCAAGGACATTTTGACTTTTAGCTAAGAAGCTGGCTACTTTTTTTGGGGGGGTCTTTTTTACCCTAACTGCCTAGCCAATTCCTACCTCCTATTCTTATCACACCATCCTCTGAAAAGGTTACCCAGCTTGTGGATAGGGAATCAGGATGCAGACCACTCTGGCACCTTCCATGCTGAACAGGGATGTAGGGTGAGGCAATTAGGGTACCCCTTCAGTGCCTCTATCTAAAAGACTTCCAAATTGCATAACTCTTATCTGTAGGGGGAAAAGAAAGTCCTTGACTGGTGAATAGGAGATGTGAAGGAGAAGTAAAGGTAAGAATAGTTAGCATTAAAAGTTCCAGACAGGGAACTAGAAAAAAGTCGGAACAGGGCAAATTTCAAATGTTCATATGAGAGTCCATTAGAATTTCTTGATGAGAGCTCCCCAATGCATCCCTCTATTGAGTTCCATCTCATTTTTCCTTTGTATGTCAAGGCTGGACTCAAGAGTGATGGATTCGGGATTTGCTTTCGGGTATTTTGATAGCTGTTGGAGTGGTTAGAACCAGTGTCAGTTCCCTAGGCTTCTAGCTAGGGGGAGAAAACAAATTTATCCATCATTCTAGAACAATAGTGGGTTGTCTTCCTTAGTTACAGGTGGGCACTACAGTATTGCAGACCAAGATTTGAAGTCTTACATCTGAACCGCACTTTTGTATTCAAAAAAAATCATCAATGAGAGATAATTGTCCAAATAACTTTTTATATGGACTTAAGCCTAATGTCTGAGAAGTGTAATTCCTTAAACTCGTAAAGAAATGTACTGATGACTTTACTCTTTGGTTATACTTTCCTTTTGGGTGTTTAAGAAAATACAGTTGGCCCAAAGAAATCAATTCATATTTACACTTAGGATCATTTGAAGATCTGTTCCTCAGGGGTCACATGGGCTTGGGAGGAGCCCCTGGCTCCTTTCTTTTACCAGTTCCATCTATGTGAAGACAAGTCAAAAGTCTTTCTCAACCTGGCTGGCTTCACTTGGAAGCATGGAGAAAATGTTTCCTCTGAGCTGACCCTCCTCTTTGTAGACTGGACACTGGTTCAAGTCTATCTGGTAGGGTCTCCATGGCCTCCCTGAACAAGAGGACAGGTGAGTCACCACAGGTACAGGACATTTTGAGAGATGTTCCATAGTCTCCTGGAACTTAGTCGACATTGGAGGGCAAGGGGCAAAAACTGTCCTTTAAGTCCCTCTGACCAGATTAGTATAGGCCTCAAAGCATGGTGATTGAACATTCAAGAAGGTTAGTTCCACCAGTTTGGTACTTTTAATTACCATGTGCTCTGTAGCTAAAGCTTGGGTTAAAAAAAAAAAGTTCTCAGGTGAAACTTGACTACATACATATTTTGTTCCTTAAACTAGTTGACTAAACTATGACCTTAGAATTTTTAAGATTATGTGTATATTATTTTTATCTCATCCTTTATATATCATAACAAACCTACACAGACCTTCATCACTTGCTTAGGCTTTCTAATTTTGTCTCTCTGTTTTAGAAAATATATCCATTCCCATATCCTTGTAACATCTTTTATATTCTCATTTTCTTTTTTTTAAAAATAATAATTATGAGACATAATAACACTAACAAATTTTCCATCTGTTGTGAGAGTTCTTTTCCTGGGGATACTAAGCAATGCTTATTCCCTTTTAAGGTTCTAGTGTCAAACCAATGTTTGATTATAGTTTTACTGGGGAACCAATGAATTTTCTGAGCCTACTTACTGAGATAACTGAGGGGTTGCTGGTGTGTGAATGACATGAGGGTGTGCACACTGGAAAGACTTTACCCAGCATGGGTCAAGCCTTCTCTTCCCAGCCTTCCCAAGATTGTATGCTTTAGTGCCCCCATCTCCCAATCCAGGAGACCATGTGTGATTAGGGCTGGGAGGAGTGGCTGGATACTCTGGTGAGGGTCCAATGACCCTGCTTGCCCTGCCTTTAATAAAGACACACAACCAACAACAAGCCCAATTTTGACGATTGTAGCAATCAGGCTCAGCTGAAGTCGTGATGATGGTAGTTGTTTCACGCAGAAGGGACTGCTGTACAGTATCATCTTATTAAATGACCATGGAATTTAAAAGGATTTGGTGCTAGGCTCCACATAAGAGGGAGAACATACATCTTTTATTTTTCTGAGTCTGTGTTACTTCACTTACTATAACAGTTTCTAGATCCATCCATTTACCTACAAATTTCATTTTTCACCGTTCTTTACTGTTGAATAACTCTATTGTGTAAATATACCACAGTTTTGTTAACCACTCGTCAGTTGAGGGGCACTTAGGTTGCTTCCATCTCTTAGCTATTGTGAAAAGAGCAGCAACAAACATGGACATACGAGTATCCAGGGAAGGTCGTGAAACCAGGATACCAGAGGCTGTGTAGCCCAGGGAAGTAAAGGGAGGTGAGGGCCATTTTTTAAAGAGTTCTCCTCACTGTTTTCCATAGGGGTTGCAAGAATTTGCAATCCCACCAGCAGTGAATGAGCATTCCCCTTTTCCCACATCCTTGACAGCATTTGGTATCTTTTGTTCTATTGATCCTAGCCAGTCTGATGGGGGTAAGTTGACACCTTAGGGTGGTTTTAATTTGCATTCCTCTAATTACTAACGATGTTGAACACTTTTTGAGATGTTTCTTAGCCATCTTTATTTCTTCCTTTGAGGACTTTCTGTTTAGATCTTTAGCCTATTTTTTTGTTGGGTCATTTGCTTTCTCAATTCTTTGTTTTTTTTGAGTTTTTTTTTTATATATTCTGGATGTTAAACCTGTGTCAGATGTGTCACTGGTGAAGATTTTTTTCCATTCTGTGGCTTTTCTCTTCACTTTTTTGATTGTTTCTTTTGCTGTACAGAAGAAGCCTTTTAGTTTAACAAGGTCCTACTTGTTGATTGCTGACCTGAGCAACTTCTGATTTAGAAAATCCTTTCCTACACCTATATCTTGTAAGTTACTGCCAATATTTTCTTTTAATAGTTTCAGGGTTTCTTGTTTTACGTTGAGGCCTTTGATCCACTTGGAGTTGACTTTTCTGCAAGGTGAAAGATAAGGATCTAGTTTCATTCTTCTACAGGTCGAGATCCAGTTTTGCCAGCACTGATTGTTGAAGATGCTGTCATTCCTCCATTGTGTGCTCTTGGCACCTCTGTCAAATATCAGGTGGCTGAAATTTTGTGTACTCGGGTTTGGTTCTTCAATGATGTTCCACTGATCTATGTGTCTATTTTTGTACCAGTACAATGATGTTTTTATGACTATAGGTCTGGAGTATACTTTGGGGTCTGGTGTACTAATCCCCCAGCACTGCTCTTTGTGCTCAGGGTTGCTTTGGCTATCCAGGGTCTTTTGTGGTTCCATACGAATTTAAGGATTTTTTTTTCTAATTCTGTGAAGTATATCATGGGGATTGTGATTGCGATTGCACTGAATCTATATATTGCTTTTAGTAGGATGGTCATTTTCACAATATTAATTCGTCCAATCCATGAGCATGGGGGGTCCTTCCATCTCCTGGTGTCTTCCTCAATCTCTTTAACGATTTAAAATTTTCTTTGTAGAGTTCTTTGGTGTCTTTGGTCATATTTATTCCAAGATATTTTATTTTATTTTGCAGCAATTGTGAATGAGCATTTCCCTTTATTCTTAATGCATTGTAAATATGCATCC
>NW_008329714.1:1145156-1182335 GCF_000622305.1 Nannospalax galili
ATCAGTTCTAGGAGTTTTCTGGTGGAACTTTTGGGATCTCTTAGATATAGTATCATATTATCTGCAAAAAGTGATAGTTTGACCTCTTTTCCAATTAGTACTCCTTTAATTTCCTTCTCCTGTCTTATTGTTCTAGCAAGCATTTCAAGCACTGTGTTGAAAAGGAGTGGAGATAGTGGACAGCCTTGTCTGGTTTCTGATTTTAATGGGAATGCTTCCAGTTTTTCTCCATTTAGAATGATGTTGGCTGTGGGTTTGTTGTATACAGCTTTAATTTTGTTGAGTTATGCTTCCTCTAGTCCAATTCCCTATAGGACTTTGAACATAAATGCATGATAAATTTTGTCAAAATCTCTTTATGCATCTATTGAGATGACAATGTGATTTTTGTCTTTGAGTCCATTTATATGATTAATGACGTTTATTGACTTGGGTATATTGAACCATCCCTGCATCTCTGGAATAAAGCCGACTTGATCATGATGGATGATCTTTTTGATGCAACACAGATATTTAATTAGAACACAGACTGGTATGCCTGTCTTGGTGTAATGTGGACCCATGTGTATTATTGAGACACATACCTGAGCATACATCTTGCTGGAACATGAATAGTTGCATATGTTTTGTTTATCAGATAAATGGAGGGGCTGGAGAGATGGATCAGCCATTAAGAGCACTGACTCCTCTTCCAGAGGACCCAGGATTGGTTTCTAGCACCCACATGGTGGCTAACCACCATCCGTAACTCCAGTTCCAGGGGATTCAATGTTCTTTTCTGACCCCTGTATGCACTGTATGACATGGGTGCACTTACATACAAGTATGCAATATACTCATACACATAAAATCAAAATAATAGGCTGGGTGTGGTGGTGCATGCTTTTAATTCTAGCACTTGGGAGGCAGAGGCAGGCAGATCTTTGTGAGTTCAAGGCCAGCCTGGTCTACATAGTGAGTTCTAGCATAGTTGGGGCTATAAGGAGACCCTGTCTCAAAAAGACAAAAAAAATCAAAATAATAAAAAAACATTTTAAAAAAGATATGGAAACACTCTTTGTTTTGAATTAAAATTGTGTCCCCACCAAATTCAGGTTGAAACCCTAATCTCCAGTTCTTGGCCATCTAGGGTTTCACAAGAGGACTCCTTCTCAATAAACAAACAAAACTTCAACAACTAAACCCTCAAAGAATAACAATGAGACAAAGCAAAACAGTAAAATGTGATGTTTACTCAGCCATAAAAGAAGAATGAAATTATGTCATTTTCAGGGAAATGGATGGAACTGGAGATTATCATGCTATGCAAAATAAACCAGAATTCAACAGATAACACATTGTCACACACACACACACACACACACACACACACACACACACACACAAATGTAGAAGTACTACGTGGGGAGAAAAGGGTGTGATTTCAACTATTGTAAAACAAACTCTAAAACCATTATCTTCTCCAGTCCACTGGGAGAAACATCCAGGGAAGGGTCTTGGCTGCCCTTTGCACCCACATGCATCCCCTCCCTAACCCAGGATGGTTGAAGTCCCTTTCTGGGGTGCACTTGCCTCCTCAGCACCATGTCATGGGCAGTGATGTTTACCCACCTGCCCTCCCAGTAGGCCAGGTTCATGACTCAGAGACCTTCTGGTCAGGTGAATGGAGTTGGGAGTGGAAGAAACTCAACCACAGGATGCTGGCAATGTGGATGTCCAGTGACATCTCCTGTGGGAAGAAGGACATGAGGTATAAGACCTGGCCCAAGGCAGTCCAGGGCCAAGATAGCAGCTCATTCATACCTGGCTCTGTGATGTCCAGTGTGGGCTGGCCACCCAGTGAATGCTGGGCTGGTGGGCTGAATGCTGTCATTCCTTTCAAGTTCTCACTTTTTCATGCAACAGCTGCCCATTGCAGCCCTCTTGTGGGCAGGCCCCAAGATGGGTAAAGCAGACAGGTAAACTGCCTGGACAGGGAGTTTCCTCTGGGGTCACCCCAGCCTGGGATCCACTGTTAACAGTGGCTGCCCTTGAATGAGGACTACCATGTAGCTATATGATGAACCTTAGTCAAACTGTGATCACCAGGTTAATTCTTGATCAGGTGAGAGATGGTAGAGGTTGGAACCATCATGCATTCACATGCACCAGGGCTGGCAGCTGGGTAATCTCCTCAGCTTGTAAGGGTGACTAATGACATACTGATCTCAAGCCCTGTGAGTCCCCCAGGGCCATTTGCTCTGCTCAGAGGACTGTCAAATCTGCTTGTGAAATCCTGTTCTGTCATTCTATAGGTTTATCTAACATCAGTAGGTGGGGGCACAGCTCTAGGTGTTGGAGACACAATGTTATACCTGCAGGGTATAGGTACACTTTCATATTCTGGGGACACAACCACGGGGAGTCAGAATTTTAACGAATGTGTAAAGTTACAATTGTAATTAGGTACTGTGAAGGTGAGGGAGGTAGTGTTCTGAGAGAGAACAGGAGACTGGTTGGGTCTAGTCTGGGGAAAGAAATCTTTCTGGGGAGACACCTGAGCTAAGTTCTGAAGGAAGTGTAGAAAGTAACCAAGGGAATGGAGAGAGCATGTATCCTAGGTAGGAACATTGGTAACACAAAGGTCCTGGGGTACATGCAGTTGAAGAATGAGACGTTTACAGACAGTGAGAGGATGGAGATTATGTCAATACCATAATAGTTAGCTGAGGCCAGTCCTTTGGTGGCCATGGTAAGAATTCTCTCCTTTATCCTAAAAATCAGGGCAAGTCAGAGGCACACAACCATATTAGTTCTGGCTTTGTATCAACACCCACCCACCTCTGCTGCAGCTCAGAAACCTGCAGGTTGGTACCATGACTGGGCTCTGCTGGTGGTTCTTCTGGTCTGAGTGGGGTTCAGCTCACCTTCTCTGGGCCTGTCCATGTGCCTGTTATGGTCTTGCCTTAGGTATGATGGACTACAGATATGGAAGGAGCTGGGTTCTTTTTAAAAATATTCTATTATTTTTATTTTGTGTGTATGAGTGTATTTCATAAAAATACACCCATGTCACACAATACCCATGGAAGTCAGAAGAGGGCGTTAGATCCCTGGAACTGGAGTTATGGATGATTGTTAATGATTGTTATTGTTATTATTTTTATGTGTACAAGTGTATTGTCTGCATGTATGTGAGTGCACCCGTGTCATGCAATGCCATGGAGGTCAGAACGAGGGCTTCGGATTCCCCTGGTACTGGAATTAAGGATGGTTGGTAGCTGCCATGTGGGTGCTGGGAATCAATCCCCCAGTCCTCTTCAAGAGCAGACCGTACTTTTTCCCCCCAATTTCATAATAGAACCTTTATTAGTTCTAAATCTCACACTGATTCCAACACAGCCATAGTGCATGACTTCAATACCCCACTATCACCAATAGATAGGTCAACCAGACAAAAAATAAAGAAATCCTGGAGTTAAATGATACCATAAATCAAATGGGCTTTCAAGATATCTATAGAAGAGTCCATCCAAACATCAAAGGATACCTGTCCTTCTCAGCAGCCCATGGAACTTTCTCCTAAATCAACCATTTATTAGGACACAAAACAAGGCTCCACAAATTTATGAAAATTGAAATATCATCTTGTATCCTATCCAGCCACAAAGGAATAAAGCTAGATATCAGCAACAATAAAGATGAGAAAAGTACCGAAATTCATGGAAGTTAAACAACACATTACTAAATAAAAATTGGAACACAGTAGAAATCAGGAAGGAAATTAAAAAATTCTTAGAACTGAATGAAAATGAAAACACAATGTACCAAAACCTTTGGGACACAAGGCAGTCCTAAGTGGAAAATTTATAGCATTAAGTGCCTTCACCAGAAAATTACCATATAAATAAATTAATGATGCACCTGAAAGCCTTGGAACACTAAGAACAAACAACACGGAAAAAGACTAGACAGGGGGCTGGAGAGATGGCTCAGCGGTTAAGAGCACTGATTGCTCTTGCAGGGGACCTGGGTTTGATTCCCAGCAACCACATGGAGGCTACGAACTATCCTTAACTCCAGTTCCAGGGGAATCTGAAGCCCTCTTCTGACCTCCGTGGCATTGCATGACACGGGTGCACTCACATATATGCAGACAATACACTTGTACACATAAAATAAAAATAATAAATAAAATATTAAAAAAAGACTAGATGGGTCACAGGACATAGGGGTGACACTAATACTAGTTTTCTGCTAAATAGTTATAGTACTAAACTCACTCCTAATGACTTACTCTTATACCTATACCCATGAATTAATGCATATCTCAGCTCTCACCAAAAAACCTTTCTTATTCAGCAGATGGTGATTAACACATAAACCCACAACTGGCCAATGCGCAGAGACAACAGGGTGTAGAGTGCTTATCCCTAAACAGGGCACCTATATCAAACTTCTGCCTCCCAAGGCTCAGGGATCATTACAGTAGAGGGAATGGGAAGATTGTAAGAGCCAGAGGTAATGGATAGCCACAAGGAAATAAGAGTTTTCCAGACAGCTGTTCAGGTGCTCATATGAACTCACAGCAATGGTGGCAGCATGCAGAAGTCCCACGCAAGCTCAAACCAGAAAAATCCCAGCACAGAATGAGGAAATGATTAAGAATCCCCAACCCAACCTAAGGAAATTGCAGCAACTGATGGCTGCCGGGAGGGGGAGAGACAGGCAGACAGCACTCTTAACTGCTGACCCATCTCTCCAGCCGCAGGAGCAGGGTTCTTGACTGCTTTATCGAGCCACATTATCATTGTGGACTTGGTATGGCAAAGGCGTTGGTAATTCCCCATGCTCCTTCTTTGAAGAATTACTCTTGACCAGGTGAGAACTATTTCACCTTTGTATTAATTATTTTTATCACTGTGACCAAAAATCTGACAGAAGTAAATTAAGGGTGAAAAAGTTTATTTTGGCTCCTGTTTTCAGAGGGTTTGGTCTATCATGTTGGGAAAGGTAATGCAATGGGTTTCCGTTCATGGTGATGGGAACTTGTGGCAGAGGCTGCTCACATCATGGTCAACCAAGAAGTAGAGCGTGTAGGCCAGAGCTATGGGCAGATATAATCTTCAAAGACCCGCCCCTAATGACCCTACTTCTGCCAGCCAGACCCCACCTCCTAAAAGCTCCATAGCCTTCAAAATGGCACCACACAGTGGGGACAGAGCTTTCAACACACGAGCCTGTGGGGCATTCCAGATACACACCATAGAAACCCTGAGGGTGTGACTGGGGGTGGCTGGCTCAGTGATTCAGGGCTCACTCCAGAGCCCAGTGGGACGAGGCTGAGCCAGTCTTAGATGAGACCATTTGCTGGCCCTGTTCTCTTCACAGCTTCTGAGGACCACCCCCAACATACTCTGGATCACTTCCACAAGAGTCCTTAGCACAGGCCAGCTTCTAGAGGGCCCAACCTGAGACAGGGTCCTCTCCCCTGAGGAGCTTGAATCCAGAACTGCAGGCTCTCCAGAACAGAGAATGAAAGGCAGACCCCCTGCCAGGCCTCAGGTGCAGACTGAGGAGGGGAGGCCTTGTTGAATGGTCTTTGAGGCCCACTGACTGTGTGTCTCTTTTCTGCCTTCCTGCTTCAGGCCTGTGTGAAGTCTGTGGGAACTCCAAGGTCCCCTGACCAGGCGGCATATGTAAACAACAACCTCTCTAGCTCAGTTAATAATTCAGGAACCAGCACCTACGGTCAGTCATCACTCTAAGCGTGCTTCTGGCCCAAACATCAAGATAGTGGACAGGGAAGGAAAAATTGCCTCCTGCTTGACAAATGGGCCTCCCGATAAGTGCCTGCCTGGTCCCCAAGCTGGATGGGACGGAGACATTCCAAGACACACCTGCTAGACATACTCAGGGAAAGATAGAGCAGCTCTGTGCATGTGCCTGTACTGCTGTTGAACTTGTGGATCGTGAGCTGCTTGTGCTTTGGGACAGTGGACTGTTGTCCCTGAAGTGCAGGTCCCAGAAGGCAGAGCTTGCTTCCTTGGATTTAAATTATTCATTCTTTCCTTCCCCTCCTGCAGACATGGAGGGAGACATGAGGAAGGGAGGGGTGGGGAGTGGTGCCTCAGGCAGGCAGTCAGAGGCACCAAGAAACAACAGACCCAGCCTCTGTGCATGGATGGCCTGCTGCCAGGGATGTTGGAGACTGCAAGTATCCAGAACAGAGGACCAGGGTAGTGAGCTTAATGTTAAGGCCATGGACTTGGGAGCCAGATTCTGTGGGTTCAAATCCCAGTCCCTCCACTTACACAGAGCTAACTCCTCAGTTTCTCCACAGGTAAAGGGGAGTTCACTTGACATGAACTACCATCATCTATGATAGCACAAAACCTCAAACTCTAACACAGTAGTCAAACATACAGCTACTTTTGGAAAAATAAATAAGCAAATAAACAAATACATAAAAGAGGCAGATGAGATGGCACAGTGGTGAGGAGTGCTTGCTGTGGAAGAATGCAGACCTGAGTTTGGATTCCAGCGCCTATGTAAAAGCAAGCACAATTCTGAGCTGGTAGCTCTAGCACTGTAGCTCTGTGGGGGTTGGAGACAGGAGGTTCTCTGGGACTTGGAGGAGGCAGGAATTGGAATGAAGAAGAAAGGAAATGATTGGTAGTTTTGTTTGTTTGAGATGGGGTCTTACTTTATATGTCCAAGGCTGACTTCAGACTTACAGTCCTGCTTCTTGGCTTCCTGGGGTAACAGGCATGTGTCACCACCCACTGGCATTTTAAAAAATTTATTTTTCTTTTATGTATATGAGTGTTTTGCCTGCATATGTAAGTGCACCCACACGTACAGTGCCTGCAGAGGCCAGAAGAGGGCATCAAATTTCCTGGAACTGGAGTTAGGGACTATTGTTAGCTGTCACATGGGTGCTGAGAATGTATCTGGGTCTTCTGCAAGAGCAGCCAGTGCTTTTAACTGTCGAACCATCTCTCCAGCCTTAGTTTTTTATTTTTATAGTTATTCATTCATTACACTGTCCCAAACTCCAGTTCTGGGGCTTGATGTAGATGACCCGAACAGCTGCCGCTGCTGTTTTCCATTTATATGAATGTTCCCAGTGTTTAATCGCCAAACTAGAAACAGCCCACATGTGCCTTTCTACCAGAGAACTGATGTCCCATGCTGTATCACTGAACAGTAAACTTGACCTTGGGCAACTGTGCTGGATAGCTTTAACTGTCAACATGACATATTTGGGTAGAGGGGTCCTCCCTTGGACTGGCCTGTGGCCATGTCTGTGAGGAATTTTCTTATTGAGTGATGTGGGAGGGCCCAGCCCATTGTGGATGGTGCCACTCCTGGGCAGGTTGTCCTGTATTGTATTAGAAAGCAGGCTGAGCATGGGCCAGGGGAGCAGCATTCCTCCGTGGCCTGTGCTTTAGCTCCTGCCTCCAGGTTCCTGCCCTGAGTTCCTACCTTGGGCTCCCTAATGAACTATGACCTGGGACATGTAAGTCAAATAAACCCTTTCCTCCCCAAGTTGGTATTGGTCAGAGTGCTTTGTTACAGCAATTGGAGGCCAAGACAGCAGCTCATGAATGCATAAGAGTAATCCAGAGACCTTATCCCGTGGAATAGCATGGCTCCGTGTATATAACAGACCAGCAGAAGGCTGCTTGGTACTCTGACTGTGGTGGGTGCCATGTGGCTGCATGGATGCATTTGTCAGCAGTCAGAACTGAATGCTAAGAAGGGTGGGTTTTGCATGTAAATTACGCCAGGGAGAGGGACAGCATATAGAATAGGTGCAGGGGCTGAGATGTCACTGGGGCGTGAGATGGTATGTGGAGGCTGTGAAAGAGGTGGCAGGTGAGGCAGTCTTGAACACTGCATCAAATGCTGTGGACGGTGAGAAACACTGGGTGCTCCTCAGCAGTTGAAGAATATAAGCAGGTGTTTATTTCAGAAAGACTGCTGCGTCTTCTGCAGAATTCTGGCTTCTGGTGTCTGTATATGAAACACAGGTTTTCCAGTTTCCCCTTTTCCACTCCCTAGTTACCCTCCTGGTCCTGCAGGTATGTTTTTGACCCAAGGGGTGAAACCCCAGGAGGGAAAAGATCAAAGACAGCCACATTTCCCAGTCCCAGCTTGTACACTGACGCATTGGTGATGTAGATGGGGATTCTGAGACCCATGATGTGGAGGAAGATGGTATGAACTGGGTCTCTCAGTGGACTGGTGGGACATAGCACAGAGCCTTACTGGGATGGTTGAATACCAGGATGTATCTTCTGTGAGGAGCATGGGAGGTGGTCAGGTGAAGGCACCAGACTCAGTCTTGATGGCAGAATGTCTAAGGAACCTGTGGCTTCCAGAGTGAGGGGCACAAGGTGTAGGAACCTCCCACAGCCGTGCCTGCAGCTGCCTGTGTGCTCTTCTCTGAGACAGAAAAGCCAGGGCAGTATCTAGCCGGGCACTGGAAGTGATGACGGTTGGCCACGCCTCCCTTGGAGCCAGGCCTGCAAAAGCAGGGGCTCGGTGCTGCCGACTGTCTTTGTGCCTCCCTCTACTCATATATATGTGCATATATGTATGTGTAGGCACATGTTCACGTGTGTGCGTGTGTGTGGAGGACAGAGGCTGATGTGGGGTGTCTTCCTCAGTTATTTTCCACCCTACTTTTTAGACGGCATCTCTCACTGGGAGCTCGTCTATTTTAGGCCCAGTGACTGGCCAGCAAGTCCCAGGGATTCTCCTGGCTTCAACTCCTCAGTACTGGGAGGACAGTGAGCACCACCTCACAGGCTTTCTTCGCTGACTTCTGGGGGACCAAGCTTAGGTCCTCATGCTGGGGCAATAAACATGTTACCAACTGAGCCACTTCCACAGCCCCCACACCTCCTATATTGAAATGGGTTTCCCCAACACCCTGGTACTATGAGGTAGAGACTTTGGATGGTGTTGGGTCAGGGGGTGGAGCCCCCATGAGTGGGACTAGTGTCCTTGTGAAAGATGCACTAGAAGGCACCCTTCCCCACTTCTCCATGTGAGGTTACAATGTAAAGATGGTTATCCATGATCCACTGGCACTTCATGAGAAATCTGTCAGCATCTTGACCTTGGAAATCCCAGCCTTGAGAAAACAGAGGCTCTGAAAATACATTTCCCTCACCCAGGTGATGGCTTAGCAGTGGCCCTCGCCATAGCTATAATTGGCTCTTTAGCAAGTTTGGACAACCCCTACCCCCAGCCCCTTGCCATAGCCTGGGCTAGGAATGAACACACACATACACACACACACACACACACACACACACACACACACATGCACACACACACACGTACACACACACATGCAGATACCCACATATGTGACCTCTCCAGACACCATTTATTGTCTTTTGTGCCCCCTCAGCTTTCCTTCTGGTACCTCATGGATGTTTTAATGGCTGCCTCTGGTCTCTTCCCTTTGTGGTCCCACTTGATCAATCCCCAGGTCTGTGAGTTCAGACCAGGCAGTAGATCCATTGTCCTGAGAGGGGAAGGGGCCAGGACTGCAGGCCTCCCATCCACGTAGGTAGCATTCATCCATGGCCCGGAGCTCCCACCCAGCTGTTCCTGGAGGGCAGGTCTCAGAACCTATGAAGCGGCTACCATGCTGCCAAAGGAAGATAGAGCCAACCGTCTGAGCAAAGGCCTGTCCCTGACTTCTTGTCTCTTTGCCTTGCTGAGATCCACAGAGAGACATGGACAATATCCTGAAGCTTTGCCCATAGAAGGAATATGGGCTGCAGCCTCCAAAAAGGACTGGAAAGGGATGCCAACACTCCCATGGGTGGTGATGCTCTTTGGGGACTTGGATCCCTTGAACTGTCTCAAGAGTTCTGTCTAGACACTATCCCTGGGCTAGTGGTATTTCCAGTTGCTCCTGATGGGTCCCCAGATGGGCTGAGCTCCTGGAAGCCATGGGGCCTTCTCTGGGCACCATGTCTCTGAGTTGGTGCTCCCATGGGCAGTGCCTGCTGTGACAGCATGTTACAGAGATAGGTGGGGACTGGAGGTCCCCACGGTCAAAGCTCCCCACGCAGGGGCCTCATTCCACATGCTTCTGGACCTGGGTCACTCACAGCATGGGCATTTGCTTCTTCTGAGCACAGGTGGTTGTGGATGGTACTTATTGTTTAGAATGGTTCATCACGGAAAGTTTTACCTTCTAATGGTTCTTAAGACAGTTGGCAGCTGTTACTGCTGCTGAGTTTTGGTACTCGGGTCCCAGACCCCTGGTGATAGCTGCTGATGGTGTCGGTGGATCTTATGGAGATCACCTGAAGCTCACAGTCTTCCATGTTATTCCCACTGGTGGTTTTCATACAGATGGTCCAGCATGGCTGGAACTTGCTCCAGCTCTTCTTACCACAATAACACCCCTTATAGATGATCACATCGCTGACTTCAGTACGGGTAGCACGGGGCTCAGCACCGTCCTATGAGTGCCTGTCTGTTGATGACTGTTGCTAGAGATGACATAGCACACACTTCTCACTTATGTTTCCAGTGAGTGCTCTGAGTGAACCTGGGCATGCTGGGCCCTCGAGTCTAGATCTTAGCCGGACCTGCAGAGTCTTATAAAGGCATGGGCTCCTGGGCCGGCTGCTTAGTCTGGGTGGTCTGACTGCTGCTTCCCACGGTGTTCCTGGCCTCCTCCTCCTGGAGGTTAGTGTTGCTCCTTGGCTCTTTCTGCTTGTTGCTGTCCACCCCGATGTTCTGGCTGATACTGACCTTGCTGGAGGGCTGGCTTCTGGCAGTGCTGAGAAGGCCACTGCTCACCTGGTAGGAAAGGAAGCTGCTTCCTGGGCTGAGGAAGCTGATGCTACTCAGGCTGCTGATTCTGCTGCCTGGCAGGCTGGTCTCACTTTTCCCCTCCAGTCTGCTGGGTGTTGTGGCCTTGGCTGTTCAGCCTGCAGATCTTTAATGGTCTGGGAGAGTAGGTGAATAGCTCACTGCTCTGGTTGCTGTCCAGCTGGGTGCAGAGCCTCCTCTTCAGTCGCACAATTTGCTTGCTGCTCACTAAGTTGGCCTCGCTGCTCTCCTCATCGCCTACGTAGCCACTGCTTGACAGAGTGGCAGTACTGCATGCCTCCGGCTTGTCCTGCTTTGGGCTCTCACTTCTCTGGGGGGTTCCCAAGGTACTGTGGGTGGCTTTCAGGGACACCTGAGTGGTGACTTGGCAGGGCTGTGGCTGGAGCTCTAGGCTGGGTGATGATGAGCTTGCTCTTTGCTCTGGAGCATTCCAGATGGAGGACCCCTCTTTTTCCGTCTTGGGGTAGGTGGGGGCAATGGAATTGGTTTATCCAGGAGGGTCCCTGGAGGTCTCTGGATGTTGCTTGTGACCTGTCTGGTGGAGAGATAGCTGAGTGTTTGTTCTGATTGGCTGACTTGGTTCCTATGGTGATGGGGTCTATGAGGTGGGGGCAGGGTTACCAGGAGAACAATGCTGCTCTGAGGCCCCTTTAGTCATGTTAGTGGTTGACCTGAGCAGAAAGGGGGTTTGTGACCACAGAAGCTGAGCTAGTTACTGTGACAGGAGACCCAAGAGAAATTAAAGGCAGAAGGACTTAGAGTCACGGTTTTAGAGGTTGCAGTCCATCGTGGTGGCAAAGCAGGATGTAGAGAAAGGGAGGACACCTGAGCTGTGAGGGTTTCTCCTTCCCCACCTTTATACCCTCCGGCTCCCAAGTGTAAGGAGATAGTGGGGACACTGAGGGCCCATCTTCCCCTTCACTAACCCTCTGTGGAAACACATGTGCAAACACACCCAGAGGGCACTTTACTAGTCTCCTAGGAGCTTACCAGCCAAGATCACCATGACAGGGCATGGAAGCCTCCTTCCTGGGAGGTTCCTGAGGGGCTCATGGTGTTTGCTTTCCTAACCTCTGTCTTCTAAATGGGGGAGTTAAGGACTAGAGAACCCCCGAATCAGGTTGAACCTCAATACCTTGCCAGTTCTCTGAGGCTCTGCCCAACCAGGCTCTCCCAACCTCATCCCAAGCCACTCATTCCCACCTCACACACCTGTCATGCTGACTTCTTTCTTTTTAAAAATTCTTTCTTCAGGGCTGGAGAGATGGCTCAGTGGTTAAGAGCACTGACTGCTCTTGCAGAGGACCTGGGTTCCATTCCCAGCACCTACATGGTGGTTAACAACCATCTGTATACCTCCAGTTCCAGGGGATCTGACGCTGCCTTCTGACCTCTGTGGGCACTGCACGACATGGATGCACTTACACACATGTAGGCAATACACTCATACACATAAAATAAAAATAATAAATAAAATAAAAATTCTTCCTTCTAGGGGGGTAGCTCAGTGTGTAAGAGCATTTTCTACGCAAGCGTGAGGACCTGGGAAAGAAAGCCGGGTGTGGCTGTATGCGTGCTTATAACCCCAGTGCTGTAGGGGAGCAGAGAGGAGGTTCACTGGGGTTAGACGGCCAACAGCCTAGCTCCTGTCTCAAAGGAATAAGGTGGGGAGTGATAGAGCAGGACGCCTGATGTCTGCCTCTGTCCTAGGTACACAGATACGGGCATTTGCACCATGCATGCATCTGTCTGTCTGTCTGTCTGTCTGTCTGTCTGTCTGTCTCTCTCTCGCCCCCTCTGTTTCTCTCACATACAATATAAAAATTCCTTATTAGTATGTTGATTGCACATAGTGCTAGGCTTCATAAAGGCAGTTTCAAGTATAATCTGTTCTGACCACATTCACCCCCTTTACTCTCTTTCTTCCCTCACTTGCCCCCTCCTGCTAGTCGTCTTCATTTCCTAGCCTGTCTTTTACTTTGATACCATGTATATTTACATGAAAGATTTTATGTATCTGTATAAATCTAGGATTTACTAATGAAAGGAAATATGGTATTTGTCTTTCTGAGTTTGGCTTATTTCATTTGATATGATGATCTTCAGCTGCCAACAACATAACTTCTTCATTCTTTATGGCTGAGTAAAACTCTGATGTGCATATATACCATGTTTCTTTATCCCTTTATCTGTTGATGGACACCAGGCTGTTCCATAACTTGGCTATTGGGAACAGTGCAGCAGTAAACATGGATATGCAGGTGTCTCTGTGGTGTGTTAAAACTACAGTGAAATTCCATCTCACCCCAATCAGAATGGCCATCACAAAGAATATATGCTGTCGAAGATGTGGGGAGAAAGGAGCCCTTTCATCAGATCCCTGGTGGGAATGTAAATTAGACTGGCCACTAGAAATCAGCTCAGAGTTTCCCTAACAAACTAAAAATAGACCTACCATGTGACCCAGCTATATCACTTCTGCTTTTGTTCCTGAAGGACTCTAGGTTAGCACACCTTATTTCAAGCCCTTCCTGCCCCAGGACATGTGCACTCGTTATCCTGTCACCTAGAGTGCTGTTTTTGGCTTCTCCTCCTCCTGGCTTCAGACTAAGTGGCCTTTTTCCAGGAAGTCTCTTGACTCCCAAGAAGAGCCCCAATACTCTTCATGCCACTTCCTAATCTACATTTCTCATGACATCAACGAATCACGGATTGGTGGTTTATGGGCAATTCCCTCCCCCATAACATAGAGAAAGAACAGCTCGTCCTCCACGTTTCCCTGCTGACTGTGTTGGGCAGGTCTGAGGAGGCAGTGGCACCCGCCTTAGTGGGCTGAGTGTTGGGGAGGAATGGGGTTTGAGAGAGAGATGTGGGTGGATCATACTTCAGGTAATGGCATCATTTTCCTAGCAGGCAGCATGAGCTAGGTCTGAAGTAAAAGTTAGACTGCATAGAGAACTGGTTGGTTCTTTTCAGGTCCCTTGTGAGGGAACAGGGAGGGGAGCTGTTGTGTTGTGAGGAAATGAATCCAAGATCAGCCACCTCATCAAATTAGAGACTTTTTTCTTTCTTTTTTTTTTTTGTCTTTTTGAGACAGGGTCTCCCTGTAGCCACACCTGGCCTGGATTTGCTATGTAGACCAGGCTGGCCTTGAACTCACAGAGATCCACCTGCCTCTGCCTCCCAAGTGCTGGGATCAAAGGTGTGTGCCACCATGCCCAGCATGAGACTGTCTTCTTATATTTCTGTCGGAGGCAGGTGTTTGAAAAGTCCCAGGGACATTTTTGGATGAGGGGTATCTGGAAGAATCATGGGTCTATTACTATGTGATGGGGCTGTGGTCACTTGTCCTGCCTGGAGCCATTCTCTGTTTAAGGCTTTGCTGGAAGGGCCTGGCCTGGTCCTAGGGGAAAGGGAACTTGCCTGGAGAAAGGCTGTAGCTGGGTGTGAACTGAGATCTTCAAAGTAGCTACTGACAGAGAGAGAGAGAGAGAGAGAGAGAGAGAGAGAGAGAGAGAGAAGCATGAGAGGGTGTCATAAATGCAGGAGTAAGAGACAGAGAATGAGAATGTACCTATACCTGTATCTGGATTTTAACAGTAGTTGTTGACCCTAAGGAGTCCATAGGTAGGTTTTAAAGGCTTTGAAAATAAATCAGATTTGTTTTGTATGTAAAATTGTAATGAGTTATTGTTACATACTCTCTTTCCTCAAAGGAAGGAAGATCAAGGCAACTCTTGCCTTAGTATGTGGGAGCTGGTGACCCCACTGCTCAGCCCAGTCCCAATAGGCCTGGAGGGTCTGGTTTGCTCAGTTTGGGACATGGCACTGGGTAGAAGAAAGGTACTCCTTGGGGAGAGGGCCACTTAGCACCTAGACAGCTGCTAAATGCTGTCATTGCTAATTATCACTGTTATCTCTACAGCCAAGCCTTTTCCTGTTACCTCCAGATTCTGAGCGGCAACCCTTTTGTCCAGAGACTCTGGTCTTCCTGGGGAAGCTGATTGACTTCCCCTTCCTCATCCACATAGTCCTGCGTTCCCACAGGGACTGGCAGGAAGAGACACTGGTGCTTTTAGGGTAAAGCTTCCTGTAAAGAATGTGGGCGGGACTCGGTAATGTGGGGAGCGGGGGTGAGGTCTAGGCCTTCAGGGGACTTGCATGTGGGAGGCAGAGGCTAGGGCACTGGGTAGGTGGTCTAGGGACTCTTTCTCTCTGTCTTTGTCTCTATTTCTCTCCCCCTACTTCTGCCACTTTATTTCTCTTTTTTAAAAAAATCTTATGTGTATGAGTGTAAAGCCTGAATGTGTGTAAGTGCACTCTGATATGCAATGCCCATGAAGGTCAGAAGAGGGCATCGAATCCCCTGGAACTGGACTTACAGGTGATTGTTAGCCACCATGTGGGTGTTGGAATCAAACCCAGGTTTTCTGCAAGAGCAGCCAGTGCTCTTAACTGCTGAGCCACCTCTTCAGACCCCACTTTCTCTTTTTTAACAGGATCTCATGTATCCTAGGCTGGCTTCAAACTCACTATGTAGCCAAAGATGATCTTAAGCTTATTTTGAGACACGGTCTCATGTATCTGACACTAGCTGAAAATTCCCTATATAGCCAAAAGTGACCTTGAACATTTACTTCTCCTGCCTCTACCCACTGAGTGCTGAAATTACAGTATGGCACTGCCATGCTTGGTTTTTAAGTGATGTTAGGGACCAAGACCAAGGCTTCATACATACCAGGCAAACATTCTATCGAGCTACATTCCTAGTCCCTCAGAGTTGGCTTTCTATAGATGAATATCCATATGCTCAGACGCTGACAGTGTGTTCTACAGATTAGCTTTAGCCCAAAGGTTCTTGTTTTGGTCTTGCTCATTCTGTACCCTAAGGGATGTCAGCGTCAAGGTTCCCAGATGGGGAAGCTGACATTCTCAGCATTAGAGAGAACTTCACCAGTCCAGAAAATTGCCCTTGGCTCCAGTCTTCCAACTGAACACCATTCCAATATTACATCAGGAAACTCAAGGCACCAGTATGCTGATTTTCATTCATTCCACAAATAATGTCTGGATTCACGTTCCATCTTTCCTTCCACAGATAGTTACAAGGTCCTGCTCAGTGTTAGGCAGTGTATTATCCATCCCCTATGTTTTGGAGGGAGTCAGGCATGAATTAGTGAACAGTCTGTGTTGTAGGAGAATAAATGTTAGGACAATAAGGCAGAATGAGGGATGAAGCATGTTGGTGTGTGTGTGTGTGTGTGTGTGTGTGTGTGTGTGCGTGCGAGTGCACCCAGATTACTGTCCTACAGTCAGAACAAGCAAACTTTAGAGGCAGAGGTCATATGTGAGTCAGGAGAAGGGTGGCCTGTGGGTTCTGTAAGGACTTTGGAGTTTTCTCAGTGCTTTGGGAGCTGCTGGAGAGTTTCCAGCTGAGCAGCTGCCCTGTGAAGGACAGTCTGGAGGGACCAGGATGGGGGAGCCAGGAGTTAGGGCTGGCATGGTAATCTTGAGACTGGGGTAAGCTGGGAGCTGGGCAGGGCATGCTAATCTGGGGCATGATGTGGCTTGGGCCAGGACTTTAGAGACAGAGAAATGGTGGGACTCTGGCATGCTGTGGTTCAAAGCCTATGATCACCATCAAGGAGACTTTGAAGGATCCAGTTAACAGAACCTTATCTTTCAGGAAATGAGTGGTAATATGGGCAGTGTCACTCAGAAGGGAGCTGTGATTGGCACAGCACTCAGGACTGGCCTGTTCCCACAGGCTCCTCCACACGGTGCTGCCAGCGCTAATGGAGCCCTCTGCTTTAAAACAGAGTATATGTGAATGCACATGTATGCGTATGGGTATTGTGCAACCGTGTACATGAATATATAAGCATATGTCCATAAGTACATATATGAACATATATGTATGTAAACATGGAATTTTTATTTTTTGACACTTTCCTACATGTGTATACCAGATTTGGGGCATTTTCACCCATCATTACACTCTCATTCCCGGCTCCTCTCTCACTAAAACCCTTCTTGCAGAAATTCCCTTCCACTTTGATCTCTGTTCTTTTCTTTCTTTTAGGTCCATAATCCTTCAGTGGGAGTGGGGCCTTATGAGTCACTCCCTCAGTGGCCATTGACTGCTAATATCTCTTCAGCTGCTGCGGGGCCCTCATGAGCCCCTCCCCTCCCTATGCTGGACTGTTGATTGCCTTGATCTTGTGTGGGTCTTGTGCCAGCAACCACAATGCTGTGGGCTCATGAGTGAAATGGTCCAGTCACGTCCAGAAGACATTATTTTGAAGCAATTCCCCCTTCCCCACCTGTGGCTTTTAGAATTTTTCCTCCTCTTCCAAGATGTTTCTTGAACCTTGGTGGGGAATTGTCCTGAAATGTTTAAAAACAGTATTTTATTTATTTTTGTTTTATGTGTATGAATGCCTTGCCTGCATGTATGTAAACACACCTGTGCAAGTAATGCCTGTGGAGGCCAAAAGAAGGCATTGGATCTCCTGGAACTGGACTTAAAGATGGTTGTGAGCCACCACGTGGGTACTGGGAACAAAACCCAGGTTGTCTGCAAGAGCAGCCAGTGCTCTTAACCATTAAGCCATCTCTCTAGTCTCTTGTGAAGCTTTTAAAAACCATAAGCTGTCTTACCGAAGCATCCCTCTTGGGGATAGCTACTGTCCTTCAAGGTTTTCCATAGTGTTCATAGGAGACCCTTTGCTGTCTTCCTCAGATGCATGCTCTGCTGTCTTCCTGGGGGCCCTCCTGTCAAGCCTCATTTGAATGAGCACCCTCAGCCCCCCCTTTAGCAAGTCCTGAGCACATTGTGTGTGCTATGTGGTGGGTGTCCAGTGTGGTGGGTACTCTGCTGAGAAGAGCTTTGTATACAGCAGATCAGCATGAGCTGGTGCTAGATCCCAGGACACCGGACTCCCAGCCTGGTAATTCCTCCAGCACTGCAGCTAGGTTCATATCTGATGCTTTTTTGGAGGGCTGGCTTCATAGCAGGCACTGTCCACCCCTTGCCTGTACGGTCTCATTTGCTCCTCGTATTAGCTTTAAAGGGTTCTGTGATTGGCATCTATGTGTTTCAGGATGAGCAAGGAGCAAGGGATACTGGACTGTTTGATCAAGGCCACACAGCTGATAATCCTGCTGTCTACATCATAGTCCACACTCCTAACCAACCTGAGTGGGCTGCAAGGAGGCATGTCACGGGGTAACAAGTGGTGTCTCTGTACAGCAGCAGTGTTTGCCTCTCTACTCAGGTCTACTTAACACTGAAGAGAGAGTGGGAAGATTCTGGACAGTGACTTGTGTCCTGGATGAAGGATCTGGGACTGTGCTTCCTATAGAGAAAACTGACTAGGCCAGGGCCTATAGGATGGATCTTTCCAGGGAGAAAGAAGATTCTACTCTATGTGGTCACATGGTTGACTGCTTTGCTTCGTTTGCATTTCTTAATACATGGTAGAAATAAAAAGCAACGATACAGTGAATACTCATGTACTTGCTACTCAGTTCAAGGAAAATGGGTTCTGCTATACCCTGCTGTGGGCTGGATTCTGAACGTCTCCCATAGGCCCAGTGACCATCAGCTCCCACCGATGTTACTGGAAGATGGCAGAGTCTTTAGCAGGTAGGGCCTATTGGGAGGAAGTTAGGTCACTATGTGTGTCCTTAAAGGGGTCATTGGAACTTAGCCCTGTTTTAATTTTTTTCTTATCTATGTTTCATGAGTAGAGTGTTTTGCCTGCATATATGTAAATGCACCAGTGGAGGCCAGAATAGAGCATCATATCCTTTGGACTGGAGTTACATCACTTGCTGTCCATCATGTAGATGTTGGGAACTGAACCAGGGTCTTCTACAAGAGCAGTCAGTGCTCTTAACCACTGAGCAATCTCTCCAGCCCCTTAGCTCCTCTTTTTCCCTTTACTTCCCAGCTACTATGAGGTAAATAGGCCTTCTCCTCCATGTGCTCCTGCCATAATGTACAGTGTAGCAATAGGCCCAAAGCAACAGAGAGGGAAACTTCTGAAGCCACCAGCCAAATAAGACTTTTTTTCCCTTTTAAAGTTGACTTTCTCAGGTATTTTGTCACAGTCATGAAATGTGACACATACTCCAAATTCCTTTACTCCTCCACATGGTGTGTCCCCATGGCAACCCTGAATGTGATTGTGTTATGCACGTCTTTATAGTTGAAGTATAAAAGGACATCCTCAAACCTACACAGAAGAGCTTTGCATGCTATTCATCTTGATGCAAGTGGTGTCCTCTGCATATCCTCCTGTAACTTGCATTCAGCATCGCATTTATGCAATCATCAGTGCTTATACATGTAGCTCAAGTTCATTTTCACGACTGCATTCTATTGATGAATGTCATCATTTACTCATTCTACTGATGAACATTAGGTTATTTTATTCCTTCCCTGGCGATAAACAAAGATTCCTTTAAGTGTCTCCTTTCCATGGTGTGCCCCCTGAGACTGTGAAAATGCTCTCTCCAAACAGAAAGCGAAGCTTCAGCTTGCTTTAATTGGACCTAACATGCACAGCAGACACTTCTTCCCATCACAGGGTCTTGTCTCGTAAGCATCTCTACAAGGTCCAGCTTAGAGATGGGAGGAATAACCAGGATGTCTTGCTATTTGGTCATAAAATATGGGCATTTCAGAATGTTTAGCTTTGACTGAAGGTGAGGTCACAGAGCTAACTTGGAGGAGGTGGAGTTGGGGAGGCAGCAGCTGGGAGGAGCCTTAAAGGGGAGGAGCCATCAAGGTCGGAACCATTCCTCGTTGAGGCTTATCCCACAGTCTCCCATGCTCCGTGCCTCCTAACTCCACGTTCTTATGGTGTCCTTATACAGTGGTAGAGGTGGAGGTGGGAAGGGGGAAGGGACAGGGCTATCACGGTATACAGAGGGCATGATATGAGGATCCCAAGGGTGACGGGAAGTCATGTGGAGCAGTTAACTGGGAGCTTGCTTATATGAAGCCACAAGACCAAGTTCAACTCCAGGTTCTGCCACTTAATAAGTGTGCAGTCCTGGGCAAGTTTCCCATCCTTTTGATCTCAGTTTTGGGTTCCCTTAAAAGCAGTGCTTGAAAGATGGGTTCAGTGCCAGGTTAATCTGGGGAGTGACTCCAAGACCCTGAGGAGTGGGGGGAGCCAAGAAGGGGCCAGAGGGGAGAGTACAGCACACGAGCTTGGTCCTGTGGGGCCTCAGAGGTCTGTGGGACACGCCTCAGGGACCAGAGGTTCAGCCACTGCCGTCCACCATGGAGGGACCTATTGTGCTTCTGGATTTTCCTTGGGTGACATCCAGAAAAGTCCTGAGGGAGACACATATTGAATGAGAAGCCATGAACCAGCAGGCAGGAACTCTCTGTGTCTGAGGCCCACCCTGGGTGTCACAGAACATAGGGGCACCAGAGGGGTCTGTGGTGTTGTCTTTTCTACAAACAGGGGTGTGGATTGTTGTAGGTTGTGGTGAGGGCTCTGTGAGGCCAGTCATGGCACACAGGGTGCCCAGTAGGTACCAGGTCTGTTGCCCAAAGGCTGTGGCAGGACCTGATGAAGAAGTAGAATCTTGGAAGAATGATGTAAAACAGACCCTGGTCACACACTAGAGGCGGGGCTAGATGTGGACCAGGATTCGAGGTCTTCAGGGAACTCTGTCTCTCCATGTGGGGTTTGGGCTTTGGATCCAGAGATGCTAGACCTCCTATAGGTGGATGCAAGTTGGCTGTCTGCCATGTCCACCTCAGGCAAGACTTATGTACTGACCAGAAGGAGAGCAATGTCTCTGCCAGGCAGGGTGACCACTCTAGCTAGTGGAGGGTTCAGCACAGAAAACACGGAGTGAGCACTTAGGAGCAGGATAATTTCTGCGTTCAGCATGTGACTTGGGAAGCTTTGGGGATGTGAATCTTTAAGTTATGAAACTGGACAGTTCTGAGGAAAGCAGAGAGAGATGCTCACTCCAACATGAGTGAGGCTGTGTGTGGCCAAGATGCCCCCTGAAATCCTAACTCATCTGTCTGTGCTCATGCTCTGAGGCACAGACAGGCTCGAGTACCAGTGGATTAGACCAAAGGGTGAGAGAGGCCTTTCTCAGGTACTCTAAGTACTCTGGTATGTTATTAAAGGACTCTCAGATCCTAAGGGCAGAGGGAGGCCCCAGTATCCCTGTTCCCATCAGACATTACAGCAGGCTCCACAATGTAGAACCTCCAGTCAAGTCCAGGCTACAACTCTTCCCAGCTGTGCCATCTGGGCAAATTCTCCGTCTCAGCCTCAGTTTCCTCCTCTGCAAAATAGGGTTGCTCAGTGCTAATGGTATCCTTGAGACAGGGAGTATGTGTCCTGGCTCTGCTGTGTCCCCAGTGTCCAGAGAGGCCCCAGCCTTCTGCAGAACACTAGATAGCCCAGCATACCTAGTTATTATTATGCTTTATGGGAAAACTGGGTTTGCTCATTTGGGGTGGAGTGAGTGAGCCAGCAGGGCTGCATCTTACACTCGTGCTGTCTGTGGGATGGAACTGTGGAGCCAGGATTCAGCCCCACTCTGGTGACCCTGACAGAGGGGTACCCCCCGCACTTCAGGTATGCAGACTTGTGTGGGGGGGCGGGGTTGGGGGCTCACAGAGGTGCAGCCTGGGCAGGTCACACAGGCAGGGGCCTGTGCTGGAGAGGTCACAAGTGTGGTGGTGGTGGTGGTGGGGTGCTCAGACATTCCAGCACCTGCGACACCACAGTCTGGGATTTCTCATTTGTAGAGACGCAGCAAATGGCATTGGGAAAGCCCTGTTTTATTCCCATTTCCCAGATGAGGACAAGACCCAGAAAGATCCTGGGAGTATCATCACGCAGTCCCCAGGGCCACCTGACTTCCCCACTCCTCTGTGCCCCCTGGTGCTTCTTGATGATTCAAAGCCCCTGAGTGCGTGAGGGACAGCGCTAGGCTGGCCTTTTCATCAAATTATCCCTCTGCGTTTGCAAAGAGGAGGAATTACTGGCAGAAAATGAGGATGTAAAATTGTGCCCGAGCCACAGAGCTTTTGGGGCGCTCAACACGGAGCACTTGGAAGCCTTCCAGCACACGGCTCGCTTTTAATGGTCTAGGATGATAGTTCATCTGTTTAATTCAAACGAGGTGACATAATATCTTTCATTTGGACTTACTGCCAGTGAGGCGGCGATCCGGCTCCCGGCAGCCTCTGGCAGGACAGTTTGTCATTACAGCATGCTTGCTTTCTGGCTTTGGCCAAATTGAAGGTCCCGGGAAGGGCCACAGTCTCTGAGAGGAGAGATCAACAGAGAATAGGTCAGGCCGGGTATTAAGGAATGAAAATGAATTCATTCTTTCCTCCATTGGATAAGCAGCTGTGCTTGCGTCTCTGTGATCCATGAAATAGGCTGCCAGGAAAATAGGAAATGGGCTGACTTGGACCTTCGCCCGGGGCGTCCCTCGGCCACCTTGGAGATGGTATGGGCCTGGGCAGGCCAGGGAGGAGGGCGCACACTTTGTGGGTGCCTGGGGGGAATTCATGAGGGGCAGCTGGCGCTTGGGAGCCATGCTTTATCCCCATTTCCCAGACGAGGACATCAAGGCCTGGAAAGATCCAGAAGCTCACTCAGGGTCCCTTAGGCACAGAATCTGGCTTCAGTTTAGTAGCAACTGTGTTGAATAACCTCGAGGCTTTATTTATGGCCCTTTCATCAGAAGTCTTAGCTTCTCACCGGTCAGAGCCTCTCAGCTCCCTGCATTGTGTGAAGCTTGAGTGTGGGGTGTGCTCTGAGGATAGCGCTGGGCTCCATGGGTAGAGCGTTTCACAACTCTATTTGCACATCTTTACATACGTGTCTGTGCTCTGTGGATTCCTTATTAATATTTTTGCCTTTCCACTTCTCACATTACATTGTGAGCAAGTTCTGAGAGGAAGAGATGGAGCAGTGGGAGCTAGAGCAGGAATGGTGGTCCCAACATGTCATGGCTTAAATCTGAGACTCCCCAGCCACAGCCTCCTATGAATCTTTGGTCGCCAGCTGATGGTGCTGTTTGGGGAGTTTGAGGGGTCCGGCTGGTAGAAGTGGGTCACTTCTGGTGGGATTTGAGGGTGATAGCCTGTCCCTGCCTCTTCTGCATACTTGGCCACAGTATGAGAAGCTGCTGCCTCCTGTTCCTGCCAACAGGAATAGCCTGGGATTGATAGAAATCCCTCAGAAACTGTGAACGAACAGAAAAGTGACTAATACAGCTGTGGCACCATCTCTCCTCTGTTGTCTACCCAACAACACTCTTCATGGCCCTCTATGTTTCCAGCTCCATGGCTTTATCTGCCTCACTCTTGACTACCCTCTATGTTTCCTCTGTTACTTTATCTCACCCCTTTTAGCCGTGGACTTGTGGGAGGGGCTTCTCAGTTCACTGCTGCTTCCCTGGTGCCTGGGACCACCGCTGAGGGATGGAGGGGCTTTTCAGTTCTCAGGAGTGCAGGCCTGGGTGCTGTTCACAGTGAAAGGTTCTATATTTTGTTCATTGTGTCTATATGCACGTGTATTTTTAAAATTACTTTTTGCTTTATGTGTACGAGTATATTGCCCGCATGTGTGTAAGTGCATCTGTGTCATGCAATGCCTGTGACAGTCAGAAGAGGGTATTGGATCCCCTGGGACTAGTGTTTCAGATGGTTGTTAGCCACCATGCAGGTGCTGGGAATCAAATCCCAGTCCTCTGGAAGAGCAGACAGTGCTCTTAACCCCTGAGCCTGCACATGTGTGTTTTTGAGACAGCATCTCACTATGTAGTCCAGGCTGACCATGTATCCTAAGATAGTCTTGAACTTATGCATTCCAGTCTGCCTCTGCCTCAGTGCTGGGATTAGAGATGTATGCCACCCTACCAGGCTGCCATGGGTATTTTCATTTACTTTTTATTTTTCCCTATTGTACTAAAGTATTATTTTGGTTGCAAAATTTTTGGTACTGCCTGAAAATTTTCTTCTCTCACCCTAGTGCCTCCCTGCATAGAATACAGAGTGTCATGTAGTCAATAAAGATGCCCTGTGCATATATCAAACTCATTTCCTGGGTCACCAGAAAAGAGACTCCTCCCCTTTCTGGTGGCTAGTCAAGGTTCCTTGTATCTGAAGTGTAAGAGTGAAACCACGGAGGACAAGTCACGGCCTTTGGGTTGCAACAGCAAGAGGTTTATTCAGGACACAGGTACCTGTGGGCACACAGTCTCCTCGGAGGACTTGCGCGCCCCAGGTTGAGTTCAGGGGATTTTTATAGGGCAGGAGCAGGGTACAGAAACAGAAGTGCGGTTATTGGTTAATTTCAAACACACATAGTAATTTTACCAGTAATTTCAAAGGTATGCAGAGATATGGGGTAAGGTCTGGGGCTGAGGGGAAATAGGATTGCTAAATGGGAGGTGACCTCAGAAGCACAGACGTTTTCTAAAGATTTCCTGGTATCGGGCCCCCAGGGTGGTCAGGAGTTCTGTCTTGTTTATGGCTTCATCTGTGAGGCTTGACCGACGCCTGCCTGTCCTGCAGCCTTTTGATAAGGCTGGTTCTGGTTTTTGTTAAGTTTTAACAAGTGGGCTGTGGGCCCCTGAGCACTCATGGTGCCTAGTTTCTTTTTATTTTCTCAACGCCTAATGTCAGGTGCTGGCTGGTTGACAAAGGCCAATACTACTGCATTCTTGTTTTCTGGTGCCTCTGGATTCATGGGTGGATAAGTGCGGAATGCCTCAAGGATCCTCTCTAAAAAGGCTGCCAGGGATTCTGTCTTTTCTTGCTGCACATCACTAATCTTAGCCAAATTAGTCGGGTGCCTTGTGGTGGCCTGGAGACCACCCATTAGAGTCTGGCGGTAGACCCGGAGCCTCTCCTTACCTTCTGCCACATTGAAGTCCCAGTTTGGTCGGACTAATGGGAAGGCTTCATCAATCAGCACCTGGTTGGTGGTGGGAATCCCATCCACCCTGGGGACCAGCTTCCAGGCCTCAGTTTGGATCTGGTCCCTCTCCTTGGCTGAAGATTTCTGATGGTGGTGAGTCAAAGGGCAAGAGTGTACTCCTTCGGATGTCTGATGGTGGAAGGAACTTGAATGAATGGGGAGCAGGATGCTTGGATACCCCCTCCTATCCCCGGCCGCCATACCACTTCAGACCCCTTGGCCCCCAGACTGGCCATCATTCACCTCACTCACTGCAGTACTCCCCTTTCAGTCAAGAGCCCCTGGGGTTTTAATGACAGTCATTAGCATAATGATTCTACCAAGCCCTGCATCTGCATCTGCTTCTGGTGGTGGGCGCACCTGGCATGAAGGGCTACTTTCCTGCTCTGCAAGCTCTGATGCTCCATTTCAAAGCTCTCCTGCTACCTCTGGCTTTATTTCCCTCCAAAGCTTAGGTTTTGTGGAGACACATTCTTCTAATTAAGGCAAGAGTGAGAAATACCTCCTATATAATTTAAAATGGTAAAATTATCGATATTTTTTTCCAGCCTAGGTTTTAAATCTTCACCACCAACGACTCCCCTATTAATGGGTCTAATTAAACCTATTTTTTAGCACGTCTTTGGCAAATTCCATTTTAGCAAAACTGTAGGAAGTTCAGTTTGATTTTTCTCTGTTCCCTAGAGCTCTTCTGTAAAAATGAGGGTGAGCTGCTCTTTTCACAATAGCTAAGAAATGGAAGCAACCCAAGTATCCCTCAATTGACGAGTGGATAATGAAAATGTGGTTCATTTATATGGTAGAGTTTTACTCAGCAGTAAAGAAAGATGAAATCATGAAATTTGCAGGTAAATGGATGGAACTAGAATCTGTTATACTAAGTGAAGTAACACAATCTCAGAAAAAAAAATCGACATATGTTCTCCCTCATATGTGGATCCTAGCATCAAATCCTTATAAGTGAGTATGTATCCAGACACAACTACAGGAACCAGGATAATGTAAAGGAACCAGGGAGGTAAAGGAAAAAAAATAATCTGAAAGAGAAGAACAGTAGGAAACAGATGTTAATAAGGGAGATACAGATAAAAATGGGGTTATTTTAAGGGGGGGTGGGAGGATTATACAAGAAACCTTGGGGATAAAGGGAAAGAAGGAGCTCAAGAGAGGTGGGACATAGGAGAAAGATATTATTAAGGGGGAAATGGGAAAAATGGGGGCACTTTAATTGGGGAAACCATGGTGGGAGGGTTAGATAATGCAAGAGATAAATAATGCCTAGAAAGTTTAAAAAAAAAAAAAACAGAGGGAACCATATAAGTCCAACAACCTACTGACAAATTATACATACAACTAGCTCAAGGAACATAATATATGTCTAGTCAAGGTTTATCTGAGAACCTTTGGTCTTTGCCCAAGCTTTAGCTACATAGAACATGGTAATTAAAAGTACCAGCTGGTGGAACTAACCTTCTTGGATGTTTAACAACAATACTTTGAGGCCTATACTAATTTGGTTAGAGGGACTTAAAGGACAGTTTTTGCTCGTTGCCCTCCAAGGTTGATTAAGTTCCAGGGGACTACAGAGCATCTCTCAAAACATCCTGTAACTGTGGTGAGTCACCTGTCCTCTTGATCAAGGAAGCCATAGAGACCCCACCAGACAGACTTGAACCAGTGTCCAGTCTACAAAGAGGAGGGTCAACACAGAGGAAACATTTCTTTCATGCTTCCAAGTGAAGCCAGCCACGGTAGAGCAGGACCTTTGACTTATTGTCACATAGATGGAATTGGTAGAGGAAAGGAGCCAGGGGCTCCTCCTAAGCCCATGTGACTCCTGAGGAACAGATCCTCAAACGACCTTAAGAGTAAAAATAAACTGGCTTATCTGGGCGAACTGCATGGTCTTAAACACCCAAAAGGAAAGTATGACCAAAGATTAAAGGGATCAATATAATTCTTTAATGTGTATAGATCTAAAGGCTACATAACAAGAAACAATGCCAGACAGGAGATACCTTCCTTTAAGTTATTGGCCAGGGTAGCCCAAGAGGCTCCCAGACAGTAACCCAGCGTAGAACTGGGAAAATGAACAGCAGACCCCAATCTTATCTAAAGGAATGTTGGCAACTGATTGCTGCTAGATGAGGGAAAGCTGATCTTCCTAAAACAAGGAACTCTAGATAGGCTGACTAGACTTAGCGGATAGACAAGCACTGGAGAACGGCTGGGGGCACTGACAACACAGTGGACAGTAACAGGGATGACAGAGTATATGGGCTCCAGCGAGGGCGGGGACATGGGAAGGTGTCACTTGGGATGTGGGTATATAGATGAATAAGATTGGTTGGGATGTTCTGTATGAAATACACATACAAAAAATCAATAAATAAGAAAATGAGTTATATTTGAGCAAGAAGCATAAAAGTTTGCTTCATGTTAATTAGTAACGTGAAAAAAATTACCATTGAAATCTACCTGATGACTTTATAACCATGCTCAGGTGCCAAGGATCTCAGAAAGTAACTGACTGTGACTAGTAATAATCAGATATATAGAGATTAGAGACACGTGTGCAAACATCTAAGTGTTAGTTGCATTAAAAAATGAGTTTTTCTAGCCGGGCTTGGTGGCACATGCCTTTAATCCCAGCACTCAGGAGGCAGAGGCAGGTGGATTTCTGTGAGTTCAAGGCCAGCCTGGTCTACATATAGTGAGTTCCAGGACAGCTGGGGCTACAGGGAGACCCTGTCTCAAAAAGACGAAAAAAAAAGAGAAGAGTTTTTCTGTATGAAATGGAGATCTTTTTCAAAGGTTAAAACCTTAATTTTATGTCTTATAGAGTTTCTAATGAGTACAATATTGTATAACTGTATTAATTCAACTATAATCCTAAAAATTTATAGCAAATTTTGAAAGAGATTCATCTTAGCTCTGGAAATTGTTATTGAATATGTCAGTGCTGTTGTAATGAAATGCTTCTTCTAATTATGTGGTTATTAAATAAATAATTTTAAAAAGTGAGGGTGAGATGGGTGCTTGACTCTGTGTCTTCTATATATCAATTCACCCAACAAATATTTACTGAGCACTTATCATAAGCACTGGCATTAAGCTAGAGGAGGTGGGTAGGGAAATGTAAAGATTATGTAAAGTTCCTATGGTGATGGCTGGAGGGAAATGCCCATCATTCATTCATTCAACAAACATGTACTGAGTTGTCTAAAGTAGGGGGCACTGTGTTGGTTGCTGGTGCTTGAAAGACCCCCTTCTCCCCAAGGCCATTGTCACAGATAAGGTCACCCTGATTTGAGGTGGTACTAATAGTTCTGTGGTAGATGCTTTGATAGGGTTTAGAAGAGGGTAGACTGTGAGATCAGAGGCCCAGCTCTGCCTGGAAGCTAAAGTCAGTGACTGTCCCAGAGCTGAGTTATATGGGCTGAGTGAGAGATCTCCACATGAACTAAGGAGAGAGGGAGATGTTGCAGAGCCTGGCTGGACAGGCACAGTGCCGTGGGGAACATGTGCAGAGCTCCTAGTCATTCAGGTTAGCTGGCACTCAGTCCAGTTGCATGCTAGTCCCACTCAGGGCTTTGAAAAAGTACACAGGTGTGTTCCTCATATCTGACAGCCTCCTGTAGCAGCTTGCTGCTGTCACGTAAGGAAGAACTCCAAGGTGAAATGACTTAAACCCAATGATACCTTGCGAGTCTCCAGGTTGGTGGGCAGGGGTTGGGGGATTAGCCTGCTGATCAGGGTCAGGTTTAGATGATCTAGCCTGGACTCACTGAGGGTCAGAGGGTAGCCCTGATGGGGACTGTCTGGCCCAGCATGGCCACAGCTGGGATAGGCTGTCTCTGCTTCATGTAGCCTCACATTCCCCAGCAGGCCAGTCCAATAGTATTGGGTCCAGGCAGGGAGAACAGATGGTACAAAGATTCCGAGGTGAGAAAAAACTTGGGTGTTTGAGGAAGAGAACAGAGGCCTATATGGCTGAGACAGTGTGCATGGGATGAGCCCAAAAGATAAGAGGGGGAGTGGAAAGTGGGGTACAGAGGTTGATGGGAAATGAGAGGGGAAGCAGGAATGGATGAGACTGTCAGGAGCTCATTGTACACTATGTGTAGAACTTTGCTGTCTCAATTACTATTATTGTTTCTAAAGATTTTATTTATTTTTATTTTATGTGTATGAATGTTTCGCTTTTGCATGTACATAAGTGCACCCATGTGTGAAATACCGACAGAGGCCAGAAGAACTGGAGTTACAGCTGATTGTTAGCTACCATGTGGGTGCTCTTGACCCTGAGCCATCTCTCTAGCTCTGCTGTCCCTATTATTATTCAACTTCTTTTCTGAGACTGCTGCAGGCTGGCTTCTGTTCCCTGGAGGAGGTTTGACACTTTACCTGGTTCTATTTATGGGGACTTTGCTTCTGCCCTGCCTGTGTGAACAGTCCCTACTTTTGGGGGCGGGGGGCGGGTGTTTATTTTTATTGTTTAGAAGTACTTATGTTGATACGTAATGGATTTGTTATTTTAAATTGACTTGAAACATTTTCAGATATAATGGGTAATTTCATTGTGGTGGTTTGGATGCAAAATGTCCTCCATAGGCTCAGATATTTGAACACTTGGTCTTCTGTTAGTGCCTATGTTTGGGGAGATTATGGAACCTTCAGGAGATGGAGGAAGTATGTCACTGGGGGTGGGGTTTGAGAGCTTAGAGGCCTGGCTCCACTTCCAGTTTGCTCTCTCTGCTTCCTGTTTGTGGTTGAAGATGTGAGCTCTCAGCTTCCTCCTCTGGCTGCCTGCCACCATGCCTCACCTGACATTAAGGATTCTCCCTTGGAACCCAGAAGCCAAAATAAACCTTTTCTTCCATAAGTCTCTCTTGGGCAGAGTGTTTTTATCACAGCCACAAAGCATAAGCATAACTACTACATCATAAATTTGAATAGTTTTTTATAAGAGCTCTTAGGAGTCCTAAGTGACGTTTTTTGATTTGTAAAATCATGTATGTACAGATGAACTAAAAATAGAAGTGAGGGTGTCTATGAAACAAAAGAGGCTGATGGGAGGGGAGGGAGATGAAGGGAGGGAAGTGGGGTGTAGGGGATATGTTCAAAGTACATTTATATGCTTGTGTGAAAATGGCCTTATGTAATCCAGTATAATAAAAATTTAAAAAATCTAAAAGCACTAGAGAAAAGAACAATGAAGAAAATATTTGAAAGTGTTTACATTTTGACATCATGAAGTGGTATAAGGCAGGTCCCTGGTCAGGGACTATTCAGTCCCAAGCCTAAAGGCCCATCCTGCTGAATAGGGGGGCCCTTTACCAAGCCCAGCTCACTGTCTATTTATATAAATAAAGTTTTATTGGAACACAGTTCCACTCATTTACCTGTAGTCTGTGGTCACTTTTATGCCACCATGGCAGAATGAAGCAGCGTGACAGCAGTTGTACAGTCTGCACAGCCTTAGGTAGTTGTCATTTTCTCCTCTAAGGTAAAGTTAACCTTGTGGATCAGAAGAGGAATTCACTGCCAGTGACTTCTGTTTGAAACAGGGTGTTCCCATCTGTGGAATGGGGTGGGGGTGGCAAGGGAGATGGAAGTGCTCACAGGGTAGGTCTTTCCCTGTTTTGTTTTTATTTGTATTTGTGTGTGTGGGGGTTTATATATGTATAGTATATGTGTATGGGTAATATGTGTGTGTATTTGTGTGGGGAGGTCAGAGGGTAATGTATCTTCCTGGATCACTCTCCATATTAGCTTTGAGATAGGATCTTTCACTGAACTCAGAGGTTGTCGATTGAGGAGATGGCTGACCAGTGAGCTCCAGGGATTCATCTGCAAGAAAGACTGTCCCCCCACCCCCAATGCCTGCAAGCCTGGCTCTTCTGTGAGTGCTGGGGATCTGAACTAAAGTCCGCCTGCTTGCAGTGGCTGGTACTTTACTAACTAGGCCATCTCCCCCAGGTCCTCCTTTTCCTCTTAAGGATACTAATTCCATCACGAAGGATCCACCTTACGATCTCAACTAAAGCAGCTCACATCCAACTCTCAATTTCTGGGTAATATACTTGAATTTAGAAAACCAGAAAAATAAAATCGGTTTCTGGAAGCTTGTAGCAGGTAAAAGGCCGCCCTATGAATGCTGGGGAGACAAATGCTGGTCCCTAATACCCATGTCTCTTGTCTGGTACCTGTTGCCTCTCTCAGAACCAGAGAATTGACAGAGCAGGGCAGGTCTTGGGAAGCAGGTCCCTGAACTCAAGTTCGCCGTGGTCATGGGGAAGTCTCGAAACATGAGTTTCCTCCAGGGAAGAGCCCCTGTGTGTGGTCTGGAGGGTAGGGTGGGGACCCCCGAGGTCGGGGGAACCCTCGGCGCAGTGCTCAGCCAGAAACCAGAAAGCCTTCACTTGAAGCTGTAACTCTGTTTCTCCCCTCCCTGCGGGTGGAACTCAGGCCCCATTTCAATAGTTTCTGCAACCCTGGGCAATATACCTGATTTTAGAAATGCAGAAGAAAAAAAAATCAATATCTCGACCCTTGCAACCAATCACATCTCAGACGTGACAATTTCTTCCTCAGCGTGTCCGCGCGCATCTCTAACCACGGAGGCGCGGAGTCTGCAGGGTAAGGGAGGCTCATAAAAATGACCGATGCAGATATTAATGATTTAATCTGCTAACGTGGCGTGGCTGCCTCAGACAATCCTATTCGTCAGCATCCAGGACCCTTTAGGACGAACCGAGCACCGGGTGGCAGGAACGAAGATGAATCACGGAGCGCAGTATTGATTCGCCCCGCCTGAAACGACCGCTTCTGTTTGGAAATATGGAAAAGCAAATTAATGAGTAAATGAGCTGGCTCGGTGAGCCGGCCCCACTGGGAACGCTGGTATTTAAGCTGTTAACCAAGCAGGCTCCTAGCAAGGGTGGGAAGGATGGGCTGGTGATGTGTGTGGCTCTGCCCTGCTAACCAATAGTGCCTGAGAATGTTTAGTCACTAATGCTCTTCCTCCTCTGTATTCTATGTATGTATGTATGTATTTAATTTTATTCCAGAGATACAGTCTTACTACCTTGCTATAGCAGAGGCTGACCTGGACCTCAGGATCCTCCTGCCCCAGTCTCCCTAGCCATAGGCTAACAGGTGTATGCTGCCACACCTGGCCTTGAGCTTCTTCCTCAGTGGAAAGAACTGCACGGGAAGATTCAATTAGCTAATGTTTAGCACTACTTTTTAACTGTTATTTATTACTTTTATTTATTTATTACTTGTATGAGTGTATTGCCTACATGTATGTACGTGCACCTGTGTCATGCAATGCCCAGAAAGGTCAGAAGAGGGTGTCAGATCCCCTGGAACTAGAGTTTCCGATGGTTGTTAGCTGTCATGTGGGTGCTGGGAATGGAACCTGGGTCCTCTGCAAGAGGAGCCAGTATTCTTAATCACTGAGCCAGCTCTCCAGACTCTAACTTTTTTTTTTTTTAAATTTAAACTTTCTGTGTGTGTGTGTGTGTGTGTGTGTGTGTGTGTGTGTTAGTGTTCTAGTTTGTTTTCTATTGCTGTGATGAAACACTAGCTAGGACCAACTTGGAGGAGAAAACAGTTTATTTATTTAGCTTACACTTCCAGTTTATAGTTCAGCATTTCAGGATGTCAGAGCAGAAACTCAAGGCAGGAAACTGGAGAGACCACAGAGCAATGCTGCTTACTGGCTTGCTCCCCAGGCTCACCTGCCCAGTGACAGCACTACAGTGGGCTGGTTCCTCTTACACCAAATAATAATCAACAAAATGCTCCACAGACAGGCCCACAGGCCCATTATTGGAGGGAGGCAATCCTCAGTTGAGGCTCCTTCTTTCCAAGTGTCTCCAGTTTGTGTCAGGTTGACAAAAACTAACCAGTATAATGTGTATGTGTGCGGTGTATGCACATGAGTGTGAGGCATGTGCACCACTACCCACACATGTGGAGGCTAGAGGAGCATCTATGGTGTTTTTCTCTATCACTGTCTGCCACATTCCCTTGAGACAGTGTCTCTCACTACACTAAAAGTTTGCTGTTCCCTCCAGGCTGGCTGGCCGGTGAGCTCCCAGCTCTAGGAGTTACAGGTGCCTATAACCATGTGTAGCTTTTTATGTGAATGCTAGGGTTTTGAACTCAGGTCCTTAGACTTGCACAGGCAAATACCATGTGTAACTTTTTATGTGAATGCTAGGGATTTGAACTCAGGTCCTTGGACTTGCACAGGCAAATACTCTTACCCACTGAGCCATTTCTCCAGGCTAGTGCTACTTCTTAATTTCTGTAAGATTTTGAGTAATATTGAACTTCAAATTTCCTTCTAGCTGGACTCTCTGGACTTCTAGTTCCCCTATCGGACTGGAAAGATGGCAACACCCACCCCATTCCGTTAAGGTTAACTATGTCAGGCATAGTGCCTGAAAGTTTAATTTAAAACAACCATTTCACATTCACATATTTATTGAGCACTTTTTAAATGCCAATTGCTGTCCTCAGTGCTTGGGTTAAAGCTGTGGGCAAGATAAAGTCCCTTCTCTCAGAATTTTCTTCTGTTTTTCACCTATGTTATCTACACATTTCAGTATCACTAGCTGAAGATTCTGTCTTTCCTCCACTGAACTCTGCAACTTTATCAACAATCATTCTGGGGCATGGCTCAGTGGTAAAGCACTTGCCTGATGCGCATAGGTTCTCCCCACAGAAAGTCCCCAGCCTGTGGGGTACACTTCTGGTTGGCCTCTTCTGTTCCACTGACCTGTGTCTGTCTTCTGTCTGCACCACAAGTCTTGGTGCTGTGTATCTCTTAGGAGTCTCAGAAGTGTATAGTTAACTAAGCCTTGTGTTTTTCTTTTCTGAATTATCTTTATTTGTTCTCGGTCTTTTCCTTTTCTAAATTTAGACACAGCTCCCCATCTTGCTGGTTTGGTAGTGATTGCTTTAGATCTGTGCATCCAATTAGAGAGAACAGACATGCATACTGTGTTGAGTCCTCCCATCTATGAGATGGGACACCTTTCCATTTCTTAAGATCATCTCTGAGTTCTGTCATGTTGCATAGTTCTCAGCATAGAAGCCCTGTGATATTTTGCTAGGTTTATTCTCAAGTATAGGAATGACTTTTAAATGTGGACATAATCTGGACTAATGACTTTTACTTAACCTTGTGTGCTGGATAGCTTTAACTGTCAACTTGACACATCTGGGTTGAGAGAGCCTCAATTAGGGAATTACCTCCATTGGACTGGCCTGTGGCCAGTGGGGCATCTTCCTGATTATTGAGTAATGTGGGAGGGCCCAGACCACTGTGGGTGGTGGCCACCCCTGGGCAGGTGGGCCTGTGTAGCATAAGGAAGCAGGCAGAGAAGGGGTCAGGGGAGCAAGCCAGTAAGCAGCATCCCTTCATGGTTTGTGCTCTAGCTCCTGCCTTCAGGTTCCTGCCCTGAGTTCCTACCTGGGGCTCCCTGATGAATTGTGACCTGGGAGATGTAAGCCAAATAAACCCATTCCTCTCCAAGTTGGTATTGGTCAGAGTATTTTGTCACAGCTGTGAAGAAATAAACTAGGACATCTTGCAACCAAAAAGTTGCTGTTTATAATGTAAATAAGCTCACTGAGCCATGGGCTTTTCTTGTGGCCTTAATATGACCTTAATACCTCAGTATCCTTTCTCAACCTCCACCCCAAATAGTACGTGAATGTATGCACTCATGCTTTCCACATCAAAGTGCTGCAAGCAATGTGCTTTTCTCATTGCAACCAATGAGAGAAAACGAGAACCTCTGTTTGTGGTTGTATGTATGATATTCTAGGTCTAGGGATCAAAGGTCAAAATTCTCTGATAAGATAAAGGTGGGTCCTGACTTCTACTTCTCCATTTCATGCTGGAGATACTGTTTCAACAAAGAATGAGTGAAGCCCAGGCTCAGGAGCACAGCTCTGAGAGACATCTGAAGGAATGGGTGCCTGGCAGTTCAGGAGCACTCTTGGTCTTAAAATGAGTGCTAGGAGTCAGGCTGTTTTTTAGTTCAGGCATAACCGTAATGTGGCTTAGAAATGCCACAACCAAGTATTTCATTTTTTTGAGCAATGAATATACTGTTGTCTAAATTTCAGTTTAGATTTGTTCACTGTTAATAGCTAGGATTGCAGTTGATCTTTGTGTGTTGATCTCTTATCCTGTCACCTTGCTAGACTCACTCAGTTTTAGGAGGTGTGTGTGTGTGTGTGTGTGTGTGTGCGTGTGCACATGTGCACACATGTATGTATAGGCATGCATCTGTGTATGAGTACATGTGTTATCTGGAAATAGGGACTATCGTACTTCCTCCTTTCTAATCTGTACAGGGGTGATGTCTGTAGTTTACTGTTATTGCACTAGAGATACTATATCCAAATGCCCGGTGGGGTAATTTGGTGGTAAATGGGAATTCAGGCCAGCTCAAAGGGGCTACTGTGGCTGGGTTATGTGGGAGTGTGGATTTGGATCTTCACATTGTTAAAGGGGATTCTGACATGAGGTTACCTGCTATTTAAATGTGAGTTATTTAAATGTCTAGACACTTCCTAGGCCAAACCAAACTCCACCATGGGCTGGAGTGGCTTTGTACTGCTCTGCAACCTGGCACAGAATAGTGTTTGAGGGTCAAAGCTTCTCCTGTGCTGGACACTCAGGCAACCAGTGACTCGGGGTTGTGCTTCAGATCGCAAGTTTGCAGTTGGCTACAGGTTTCCAGGACAGCCCATGGCATGAAGGTCAAATTTTATCTGGAAGGTCATCCCTGGGATTTTGTATGACTCAAAATCATCTGGCAAAGTAGTCATGTCATAGGTGGGTGGGCTGAACATGTGACTACGGGTAGTTCATGACAAGGTATATGATGGGGGGTGGGGTCAGGCTGCACAGGAGTCCAAGGTGGGAAGTCTATAGTGTCTGGAAACAGGAGGCCTGTCAGGTGGGAATGAGCTGACCAAGTACCATGCTTCCTTCTTTCCCCTCTCCCCCTCACTTCTTCCCTGCCTTTCCCGCTGCACATATGTAATCATGCTGCACCTAGTACTCGCCTCTTAATTCTCTACTCATTCCTGCAGGATGGGTGCCATTCTTTCAGTGCTCAGATGAGGAAACAGCCTTGGAAGGGTAAATGACCTAGTGTGGCCCCAGGCCTGTTGGCTTCCAGGGCTGTGCTCTCTGTGCCCCATTCTTCCCAACACCTCATGCAGGGCCCAGCAGGCCCCTCTGGTGCTTTTGATGAGCTTTGCTTCCAAGATTTCAAATCTGGTAAGTAGACTTTAGTTGGAGCAGAACCCAGGAGCATGAGCCAGGCAGACTGTGACCTGAGGCAGCCTAGGCATGAACAGCACCTAGGACCAGAGTTCATCTCCCAGGAGTCAGGATGAGTCTGCAGTACCCATAGTTACCTGCATCTTACTTGTGATGTGACTGGTGGTAAAGGGGGTAGAGAGGAGCCTAGGATGGCATGTGGGAGAGAGTGAACTTCCAAGACACAAGGATGGAATGAATGGGCAAGCTGTTAGGTTCTGCCCCACCCCAGCCAGGCTCCACCCACATAGGGGAGGATGAATTTGCAGACAGATGTGTCAGGGACCCTGGACTGAGGGTCTAGAGAGGCTCTGTTCAGGCTCCTAGTCTTCACTCCTTGTGTGTGTCTGCATATTCGTATGTACGCAGGTCAGAATGTCAAAAGATGACATTGGGTGCCTTCCTCAATCACGCTCTACCTTAATTTTTGAGACAAGGTTTCCCACTGAACCTGGAGCTTACTGATTTGGTTAGAATGATTTACCAGTGAGCTCCCACAATCCCCCCACTGGGATTACAGGTGCAGGCTGCCATGTCCTGCTTTTTACATGGATTCTGGGGATCTTAACTCAGGTCCTCATGCTTGTGAAGCAAGCACTTTACCCACTAAGCCATTTCCCCAGCCCTGCCATTCTTGGTCCTTGTTTCATTCTGCATCCTCAGGGATGACTCGTCAAACAGTAGGAGCTGAAGTGGGAAAAATGGCTTTGGGAGAATCTATTAATCAGGAGTTCCTGGATTATAAATGACAGAAACGCCAGCTTTAACTTGCTAAAATAAGAAAAGAAACAAGGAATTTATTGCTTTGCAAAACCCAAAGCTCCATGGGACAGAGTATGTCTTCAAGCATGGATGGATCTAGAAGCTCAAAGAAACACTTCTCTACTATTGCTTCTCTCCTCAACCTCTGTCATGGCTTTCAGTCTCTTCAGCATCACAGTTTCAATTCCCACTGGATCTGGTATGCCTGTGTGAGGGTGGGGG
>NW_008329714.1:1182354-1230535 GCF_000622305.1 Nannospalax galili
TGGGGGGCGGGGGGTGGGAGGGTGGTTTAGACTCAACTGGACCATGTGGACTACGACAGGAGAAAGTGGGTTCGTAAATGAGGTGGTTGCTTCCAGTAGCAAGCAGAGCTTGAACACAGCCTCTTCCCTCCTAGAATGAGTGGGGATGTGATTAACATCTGGCCTCACACAGAAACCTTCAGCATGATGCTCAGCCTCAGTTGTCAACTCGATGAGATCTAGAATCACTGGGGTGATGACCCTCTGAACAAACTTATGGAAGATTATCTTAATTTCATTGAGTTGGGAAGACCTGCCCACTGGGAGGGGCACCATTCCCTGGACTGGGATTTCAAAATGCACAAAAGTGAGAAATCAAGCTTCACACAAACATTCGTCACTCTCTGCTTCCTGACTGTGGATGTGATGTGACAGCTTCTTCAAGCTCCTGTTGTGGCTTCCCCAGCATGATGGTCTGTACCATGTGGGCCAAAATAAACCCTTTTCCCTTGAGTTGCTTTTGTCAGCATATGTTATCACAGCGAGAGAAAAAAACGACGTTCAGTGACCCAGGAGAATGTTGGCTTCTGTCTCCTCACCTTCTGTTCTGTGCTTTGCACCCAGGCTTTCTCTGCCTCTCTGTACATGTCACTGTTGCAGCTTCTGTCTGTGTCTCCATCCACATGATGGGCTGCTATTGATGCGGCTGTCCCAGTTCCCAGGACATGGTGCAGAGTATTGGCTGGCATCTGCCCAGCATACTACCCTGCAGTAGCAACTTCGTGCTCTCTCTTTGTGGAGTACCTCTGCCAAGGCCCACTGCATCCCCGGAGTTGAGCCTGGGCTCCTCCTCCCTCCCATTCCGCCTCCAGGAATGAAGCCGTGAGTCAGCTCCTGGACACTGTTGTTTTATGGGTGGGTGGTCTCATGAACTGGGTCCGGTTCTCTTCTTAGACTTTTTTTTCAGGGACCAAGAAAAAGCTTTGTGCTGAGCTGCAAAGGTAAAAGACCCATATGAACTCACAGCAGTGGGGACAGCAAGCACATGTCCCCTGTAAGCTCAAGCCAGACAGAATCCCAGCACGGAAGTGGGGAAGTGGGTAAGAAACCCCAGCCTTGTCTGAGGAACTATTGTTAACCAATAGCTAGTAGGTGAGGGAGAGCCAGTATTCTCTAAATGTGAAACTCTTGGTAAGTTAATCAGGCTTCAAGGGATGGACTTGCACTGGTGCAAATTTTGACTCAATAGGCCTTAGGGGGAAAATATATAATGAAGAGCATGAAATCAGACAGACTTGGTAAGGGATGGGAATGTAGATAGGAGAGAGGGGTCTAAATATGATTAAAACGTATTGTATGAAATTGCAAAAATTCAATTAAAAACAATAAAATTAAAAAAATTATTTATTATTTTTATTTTTTGTGTATGAGTGTATTGCCTGCATGTAAGAACACCTGTGTCATGCAGTGCCCACAGAGGTCAGAAGAGGGTGTCAGATCTCCTAGAACTGGAGTTATAGATGGCTGTCAGCCACTATGTGGGTGCTGGGAATTGAACTTGATTTCTCTGCAAGAGTAGCCAGTGCTCTTAACTGCTGGACCATCTCTCTGGCCCCAATAAAATTTTTAGAAAATGGTGCTAGCCTGGAGCAGGCACAGGGCACACACCACGTGCTTGTTTTTTTTTTTTTTTTTTTTTTTTTTTTTTTTCTCACTGTGGCCACACATCTGACAGCCATAGCTTCAGGGAGGGAGAGTTATTTTGGTTCATAGTTTCAAAGAATTGTACCCATAGTCACTTGGCTCTATGTGCTTTGGTAAAACATCGTGGCAACGGGAGTGGTGGATAGACAGGAAGCCGAGATGGAGCCTGGTGACCAGGTAAAACCTTCAGAGGTATGCCTGTGGCCAGGCCTTCCTTTCTAAAGTTTCCAGAACCTTCTGCAGTAGTACTACAAGCTGGAGAACAAGATTCATCACATGAACCTGTGGGGGACACTTCATTTTCAAACCAGGACATCACTGAAGAATAAGACTATAAAGTAGAAGCAGAGGGAGGTCAGAGTCCCCTTGATCTTTGCTCTGGGTATCTGATCCAGCTGTGCCTGAAGCCTTCCCTACTGGACTTCTCATCTATAAGAATAACTGCATTCTATGTACTCCAGCTCTTTGAGTTGGAGGTCTGCTTTTTGCATTCAGGGATCTATATGCATACAGACAGAGCACATGGCTCACTCACTTTAGCCAGCATTTGGTTGTGAGTGCTGTTGCTATACTGTGATAGGCAGGCAGTTTATTTACTTTTAAATTTTATTTATTTGTATTTTTGAGACATGATCTCACTATGTAGCCCTGGCTAGCCTGGAACCAGGATGGCCTCAAGCTCAACAGGTATCTGCCTGCCTCTGCCTCCAAGGTGCTAGGATTAAAGGAGTGCCCCAGCATGCTCTGCTGAGCGTTTAAAATTTTTATTCGTATATATTAGTTATATATAATAGTGGGTTTCCTTATGACATGTTCATAAATAAATAAATATATATATAAAATTTATTTTGATCATATTCATCTCTATTTCTCTCTCCTGGCCCTACCCACTCCTGCTGATCTCTTTCCTTTTCCCAACTAGCCTCCTTCCACTTTTATGTCCTGTGCATGTGTGTGTGTGTGTGTGCATGTGTGTCCATGAGTTTCATCAGGGTTCCTTACAGGAGCATGGGTCAGGGTTATTTACAGGATGTGGACCCCTTACCATTGGTGACAGTACTAGGAAAGTGATTCCCTCCCTCAGCGACACTCAGACCCTCAGGGAGGGTAGGGCCTCATGAGGAACTCCAGAGAGGCAGTTTTCAGGAAAGGGGCTTGCTTAGCCCGCTGGTTTAGTTAGTTCAGGTGAGAGAGAGGCTGGCTGGCACAGGAGCTCAGAGTGAGGTGCAGCTGGGTGATACAGGCTGGGGTCAGAGAGGCAGGAGTCCTGTGGGCCCAAGATACAGAGGTGAGGTCTCCTCCAGGTGCACTTGACACTTAGACTCTCCTTGCTATGAACTCAGCAGGCCTGGCTCACAGCCGGGGCCAGAAATACACCTGCGAGTTGAAGACCCAGGGCTTGGAGTAGCCAGCACAGATCTAGAACCTGACAACTCTGTTTAGAAATGGCCAGCAGCTCAGAAACACTCTGCAGGTATGTTGCCATCCCCCCACCCCCAGATCCACAGTGGACATGCCCATCATGAGAGAGGCCATGAGGAATGTATACAGCCTGGGTGGCAAGCGGGTGGACACAGTCTCATCTCCGGTGCAGTGTCTGGATGGCTTTGCAGCTCCCATCAGCACATTCTGTTGTTGGCAAAGAAGTGATGTTAATAGCCTTTTCGTCCTGTCCCTTTCTCCTGCCTGGGCATCTGTATGGACAATTAGGAAAAGACAATTTAATGCTGAACAAATTAATCGCATTTGCTAAATGGGCTCAAAACACTGCACAGGCAGTTTCTCTGCCGGCATAATGGATTATGGCATTCAGGAAATGAATGTGGCGACTGTTGGCGCAGTCGTCCCTGGCTGGGGGTCAACTGTTTGTTTTGGAGAGGTCAGACAGTGGAGAGTTTGGTATGCAGCTGGCAGCCATGGTGGGCCTGGCAAGAGACTGTTGCCTCCTCTAGCGTGCCCACCCACTGGCTTCCAGCTCCGTCTCGAACAGTGTTAGCGCTTGCTGCCAGGTGCCTGCTGTGGTCTGGGTACCATTAAAATGCACTATCTTTAATATTCACGTATGTGTAAGGAAACGGTCGGGATCCTAATTTCACGATGGGGAAACTGAACATAGAATGGTCACCCAGCTGAAGTTTGCATTCCTCCGTAGCGTCCCACCCCAGTGTGTAGACTCTCTGTCTCTAGAGGCCAAACGTCCATCTTAGAATTGTGCTTTGGGCCTAGGGGAGAATAGTGTGGCTGGCCAGTATATCAAATGCCACCTATGGCTTTACTAGGTTCAAATCCAGGATCTAGTAGTTGTTAGGGTCCGAGAATCAGGAATAATTCCCACAGACATGAAGGAAAAATGCATAAAAAAATTTATTCAGAAATTTAAAGTATCAAGTAACCAAATTAGTGGCTAGCCGGGCATGGACTCCACAAGCCAAAGATGGAGCCTGGCCCCAAACAATAGAAGGCAGGGGCTTTTATCAAAGAACTTCACATAAACACACGCATGCCAAGCATCTTTTTAAATAATTGGATGGCCCCATATCCTGAGTATGGTGGAAGTTTTGATTGGTAGGGGCTGTCTTCGGGGCATTGGAATGTGCTGATTAATAGCTTTTAGAGTCAGGAGTTTTTGTTCATACCTTATAAGGCTTTTACATGCACAATATGCTTAAGCTTGTCTGGGCTTGTCTAAAGAAGCTAGCCAAAATGGAGTCAGAACATTCTGGCTCTTCAGTAGTAGCTGGATTAGCTTTGAAAAATGATGCTCTCTCTCCGTGTCTCAGTTTCCTCATCTATAAAGGAGAGAGATGTAGCTGACCTTTCTCCCAGAACATGAAGCTTAAAGGTGATAATGGGCTTGGGTCACTGGGCACATGGTGAATGCTTGGGAAGTAGGCCCCTCTCATCACTGAGCAGGGGCTGTGCTTGTTTCAGGAGGGTCTTGTCTAAGGCAGAGGCTGAAAATGAAGATTGGGAGAGAACAGCCAAGGACTGAACACTACCCTGGGACTGTGGTGGGTCAGACAGCCACTAAGATAGCATTCATGTCCTGTCCTTCAGTCACGGTTGCCCAGTGGGCAACAGGATGTGGGCCCCGGTGACAGCATTCCGTCATTGTGCTCATTGGCTTATCACTGCTGAGACCAGACATCTGACAGAAGCAGCTGAGGGAAGAGCTGATTTTAGCTCATAGTTTTAGAAGTTCCATTCCACATGGTGGGGAGAGTGTGGTAGAACAGCTCACATTACAGTGGACAGGAAATAAAGTGATCTATAACAGGAAGCAGCCAGGGCAAGACACAGTCTCCAAAGACACACCCCCAGTGACCTACGTCCCCCTTCCAGGCCCCACCTTCCCCAGTTCCAACACCTGTCTACCAATGGTCTACTCAAATTTTGAACCAAGTGTTCAAATCAATGGGTTAATATCCATTGATGAAGTCAGAGCCCTCACAATCTAACTGTATTAAGAAACACCCTCATAGGCAGGCTCAGAAATGTGCTTTCCCAATATCCTCTGTGCCTCTCAGTTCAATCAAGTTGACTGTTGAGGTCCACCAGCACTGGCAGCCCTGGAAGCTCCTAGCCTGTGTTTGGGGAAAGCTTTCTTGGATGGGACGGTTCCTCCCCTTGGGCCTGGATCTTGCTGGGCTCATGAGAGTCCTAGCTTGCTTAGGCTGTAAACTTAAAAAAATATTTTAATTGATTTTTAAAATTTTACTTTACGTGTATGAGTATTTTGCCTGCATGTGTGTAAGTGCACCTGTGCCATGCAATGCCCATGGAAGTCAGAAGTGGACGTTGGAGCCCTTGGAACAGGATTTAAGGATGGTTGTTAGCCACCATGTGGGTCCTGGGAATTGAACCCAGGTCCTCTGCAAGGGCATCCAGTGCATTTAACCACTGAAACATCTCTCCAGCCTCAGGCTGTAAACCTTCCTAATAAACATATGAAGGAGGGACTGTTTTCCTTCCCTCAATAATGCTCCAGCTATGCTGTTGACTCTCCCACTCCTGGTGACACACTGTAAGCCTGAGTGAGCACCAAGCTGTACACAGGAGCTGATCCTCTGTACTCCACACAGGGAAAGAGCGGTAAGGGGAAACGAAGTATTTACTATTCATTTATTGTTTTTTTTTTTTTTGAGACAAGATGTCTTAGCTTCTTTTTGTGATGCTATGATAAAATACTCTGACAACTGTAACTTAAGGGAGAAAAGGTTTATTCTGGGTCACAGTTCAAGATAAGTCCATTATAGCAGGGAAATATCAAGGCATCAGGAGCTTGGAGCACAGTGGGATGCATGCTGCTGTTCAGCTCCCTTCTCCATCTGTATAGTCCAGGATCTCAGCCAGGGAATGGTGCCACCCACAGTGGGCAGGTCTTCCCACCTCAATTAATCCAATCAAGATAATCCCCTATAAGCATGGTCAGAGGTCTATCGCCAGGTGATTCTGGATTCTGTCAAGTTGACAACACTAAGGATCACACAAGGTCTTACTATGTAGCTTAGGCTAGCCTGGAACTAGACTGACCTCAGCCTCTTGAGTATTGGAATTACAGGTGTTTGCTACTATACCTGGCTGAGGTGTATTTTTATTAGTAAGGAGTGGCTTTGGGGCTTGAGTGAGAATCTCTTCAAAGCGAGACTTTGGGCAGATCTAAACCTTTTCTGCCTTTGACCTGCCCCAGAACTGTCAGCCTAACCAAGAGTCTGGGATATAGGTGTCCAGTGGGATGGATGCTCCTAGCCCAGTGTTATAGAATAACAAACCCCAGAGATGTTCACTGCCCTCTTCCTGAAACCTATGAATGCTTGCTGTACAAAGGCAGATGCCATTAAGTCAAGGACAGTGGCCCAAGGAGGACACTTCCCTGAATCATCCAGATGGGTCCAGTGCGGTCACCAGGATCAGAGTCAATCAGTGAAGAGATGAGATGCAGAATCTCCGAGAGAAGAGGAGCTGCCATAATGCTGTCTTTGGGGATGGGGAAGGCAGTGGGTATCCTGGAGAAACTGAAAAGGCAACTGAGGAAACAGGCTCCCTACTTTAAGCTTCCAAAATGAGTTCAGCCTACAGAAGCCCTGGTCCTGGCTTGTCAGAGCATTCAGAGCTCACAGATAGTAAAGTTGCATTGTTTGCCATAAAACTTGTGGTGATCTGTGACAGCAGCCATGGAGGTGCTATTGCAAAAGTGGTCCATCCACAGGGCGGGATGACATGGCTGTTAGTCATGCGCTTGTCTTGCAAGTACGAGGATCAGAGTTCAGACACCCAGAGTCCAGGTAAAAATAAAGCTGGCTGTGGTGCTGGGTGCTTGTGATCCAGCTATTGGCAAGATGGGTGGTGGGGACAGGTGGATCCCAGGAAGCTTGCAGGCCTGCTAGCCTGGTTTCCATGGCAGTTCCAGGCCTGTGAGAGACTGCTCCATCTTCTAGGCAACACAAAGGGCGCCCTGCCCCAGGTCCTCTTGCATTTCCCTATGAGCAGGGCTCACAGCCAGACGCTTCTGGCTTTGCTCGTGGTCCAGTTCCTTGGTGTCTTCTATTTCCTGTGCCACAGAAGGCAAGGCAAGAGTGTGGCTGAACTTCCTGCCTCCCCCTGAGCAGAATCTCCTTTTACAACAGTGTACTCCTCACTTCGTTTTGAACCTGGACCCTCCGATCCTCAGGACCCACTGGAGTTTCTCCAGCTCCCTACCTGATGTCCTTCCAGCCCTTGCCTTTGCGTGGTTGCAGAGGCACGTACAGGGCGTATATGTTCTGGTGGTTCCCCACTTCTAAGTACCAAGGTCTGCAGCAAAGGTTACTTGGTATATAACAAGCTACCCCCAAACACAGGGCTTAAACAACAGCCATGGGCTTGGTCTGTGGGTGGGGAATTAGGGCGTGCTCAGGTCTTCCCTGGCTTGGGGGGGGGTGTTCTTTTTTTAATGTATGATTTTTAAAATTTAATTTTTGAGATTTTTATTTAATATAATTCGATAGTATTTAGATCCCTTCTCCTTCCCAATCCACATTCCCCTTATTGCCACGCCCCCTCTTTAATGTTCATATATATATTTATATTAAGGCCTATAGAGTCTAATTTGTGTAACCAGATGTCTTTCATGTGGTCCATTCACTGGAGCCTGGCTAACTTACCAAGAGTCCTGGGGGTCTTTCTTGAGGCTGAGGTTGCAGTGAGGTTTCTGTGGCAGGGTGGGGATCTTCTCAGCGCACATACAGGGCAGCAGACAGGTCCCATGCCCTCACTAGCTGCTGGCTAGGGACAAATGTGCCTCCTACACAGGACAACCCATGACATGGCGAACTCCCACCTCCCACATCAAGAGCTCAAACAGGGAACAGGACCAGCAAGTTAAAGGTGTTTGTCACTCAATCCTGGCAGTCACATTCCATCACTTCTGCTATATTGGAAATTTCCTAGATGCTGGCTGGCCATGGAGTCTGGGCCAAATTAAAGGTATCAGGTGAGGAAATTAGAGCAGATGTGTATGGTCATCAGGAGCCACCTGAGGACTTCTTGTCACTGGAAGTGTGCTGAGATGCTGACTACAGACGAGGGGCTGAAGCAGGTACTGTGTCATCCCATCTATAGTTGGGGAAACTGAGGCCTTCCACCTTGGAAGCATGTCGGGGTCAGGCCATCCAGTATGTGAGCTCTTCCTGGACTGTGGGCTGTCTGACTGGAGGATCCCCTTCCTGCCAGCCAGACTTCTCCCTTCTACCTCCCCCCTCCCTCTTCTCCCCCCCTTTCTAGTCCCTCCTCTCCCTCCTGAGCATTTACCTCTCTTTCTTTCTCATCCCATTCTCTTACCTGTGACCACTGGTGTCTGGCTCATCATTCTCTCCATCTATGTGTCTACCTCCTGGTCTGTGCTCTCTCTCTGCAGCTCTGTCTGCCTCTCACATCTTGCTCTGTCCCCTTTTCGGGCTGTGTCTGCCTTGGGCTTTGTTCATGTGCTGCTCTCTGTCCCTCTCTCCTTATTTCCCTGGATCTGTACCTGTCTGTCCCACACCTCTGTCTCCCAGATTTCCTTACAGCCCACTGCTCCATCCTACAACGTGTCACCCTCTTCCTCTCACTCCTTCTCTGGATTCTGCTCATGTCACCTCAGGCTGCCACTGGCTTCAACCAGTCTGGGAGGCAGTTATCATTGTCTGATACTGTGATTTATTTAGCATTATCTTTATAACAACATCCAAACAACAGCTCTCAGTCCCTCCCTGCCTCACCCTCCTGTGCATAGACAGAACCTCCCTGCTTCTTTCCCTCAGCCTGTGATATCCATCTCCATCACAGACTGTAAGCTTCAGTGTTACAATCACAGCAATATTAGAATAGCAACTTAAAACCAATCATTTTTATGGGGATGCACATAGTATAAAAAGACCTGCCTACATTTAACACCAGAAGCTAGTGCCTCAAGTCAGAATCATCCACTGAACAGACAGTGGGACCAAGAGGCTTGTGTAGCCGCAGCTCTATTGGAACCTGCCAACCGCACAGTCAGAACCTTGACTAAATATAGCAGTGAGAGCTGCTTTTTTAAAAAATCTTTTATGTATTTTATTTTTTGTGAATTTCATACATTTTGATCATATTTTGATCCCCTACTGTATCTGCACTGCCTTTCTAACCCCCTGCCAAATTTCTGCACACACACACACACACACACACACACACACACACAAATATTCTGTAGAGTCAGGTTTTTATCCTCAAATGCCCTTCAGTGTGAATTCATCTACTGGAGTCTAATCAACCTACTAAGAGTCTAACCCATAAATGAGCCTGAATGTTGCTGAATCTTCCCTTTCCAGCAGTCATCAGTTGCCAGTAGTTCTTCAGATAGGGTTGGGGTTTCTTACCCACTTCCCCAAGTCTATGTTGGGGTCTTGCCTGGTTTGAGCCTACGTAGGATTTGTACATGCTGTCAGCATTGCTGTGAGTTCTTATGAGTAACTTCCCAGCTGTCTGGAAAACTTTGTTTCTTTGTGGTCCTCCACCTCCTCTGGCTCTAACAATCTTTCTGTTCCTCTTCCACAATGATCCCTGAGCCTTGGGAGGTCGACGTTTGATACAGGTGTCCTATTCAGGGGTAAGCAGTCTGCAGCCCTTATTCTCTGCATGTTGGCCAGTTGCGGGTGAGAGCTGCTTTTGATTGTGGCTATTCAGTATGGTACCTTGTATAAGCTGGAGCACCCTGCCTCCTGCTGGGAGCATGTGGGCTGCCAGCACAGAGGTAGCTCAGAGTCAGAGCATAGGATTTGATAAGAGGAATGAGGGGATACATTTCATCTCACTCATCCTATCTGCTGGCAACCATTGTGCATTGTGCATGCTATATAACTGTACATGTTAACCCTGAGCTTTTCGCCAATTATGAAGTCAGTACAGCTAGCAAGGACATACAGATTGTGCAAATTCCCGAGGGCAGAGGTAAGGTCAGGATAGTCTGCTGCTGTTCCTTGGCACTAAATGCAATGCTTGGTACAAAGTGGGCATTCAAGAAGAGCCTGCTGAAGAAGCGAATGAGTGGTTTTAAAAACACTGCCTGAGACTTATCACAGTCAATAAGTGCTTGTCAAGGGAATGAACGAACAACTGTTAGGAGGCTTGTGTGAGCCTGCAAAGCACACAGAAAAAGGCAAAGCCAGTGTGCTGGTGCACACCTGTGATTCCCACACTTGGGAGGCTGAGGCCACGGGATCCTGAGTTCCAGGGAAGCCTGGGTTATACAGTGAGACTGTGTCAAAGACGTTCAGAGTAACAATCACTACCAAAAGGAAATAAATAAATGGATAAGAGGATGAAAGGAAAGAAAAAGAGAGGGACTGTCTGGGTTGAGAATTAGTCTGAATTTGTGACAGCCCCATACAAAGTCACTGCTGTGTGAGCATCACAGAGAACCTAGCGCAGGCCTAGATGGTACAGCAGACTGTCCACCTTGGTAGTGTGGCATAGCCATCATGTAAGAGGTGTGTCAGTTGACTGAAAGGTGGCTGTGTGGTACATAACTGTAATAACTGAATGAACTGCATCCATTAAAACTGTTCTAGCCAGGGTAATTTAACAAGCTACATTTGGGGAAACTCATCTATTTTCTTTCCAGATTCCTCACCAGTTGAAGAAGTCTTACAGTAGACCAAGTGATGGAGAGCAGGGGAGGGCAGTCATGGGCAGCCTTGTTTGATATGCCCAGTCTGCCCAACTCACTTAGTGATTGGTTCAGAGATGGCCATGTGACCTATTCTGGGCCCAGGAAATGAGAGGTGATGTTGATTGTCAGTTCCTAGGGGAGCCATCAGCAGATGGTCTGGAGGCCATCTTTCCCGTGTTTGGATTGAGGTTATGGTATGCCCTCTTGTTTTGTGAAGCATCTGTTAGCCAGGAGGATGTTGGGTGACACTGTTGGGTTCCTGGGGCAGCCGCCTCCAAAGGTCACTCCCCAGCCTTCATCAGTAATGTGAATTAATCAACTCCTTTATTGTTTTAGCTAGGTTTTTCTCCTTCCAGCCCTGGGGATGGAACCCAGGGCTTGCAAATGTTCTATGTCTGAGCTACATCCCCAGTCCCCAAGACGATTTAATTTTATTATTTTTTAATATTTTATTTAATGTGTATGAGTGTATTGTCTGTGTGTATGAAAGTGCACCCATGTCATACAATACCCATGGAAATCAGAAGAAGGCATTGGATCCCCTGGAACTGGAGTTACAATTGTTTGTTGGTTGCCCTGTGGGTGCTGGGAATTGAACTTGGGTTCTCTGCTAGAGCAGCCAGTGCTCTTAACCACTGAGCCATGTCTCTAGTCCCTATTATCAATTTTTAAAGAAAGTCACACCTTGTAGCCTAGGCTGACCTGGATGTGCTCTGTACTTCAGGCTTACCTCAGACTGATGAGCCTCTGGTCTTAGCCTCCTGAGTGGCCGGACTACAGCGTCACCTCCAAGCCCAGAGTGTTTGACTTGGGTTTTCTGGTTCTAGAAGATGGTTCCTCATGGGCACACTGCAGTTTCCTTCATTTTTTCCCTAGCCTATCCTGTGGTATGAGCTTTATCCTTCCACTTCCTCAAGAGCTGTGTTTTCCAGCTTTGAATCTTGTTTTTGACTCTCATTTTTTTCCAAACCACTTGTCACCAGAATCAGAAAGTGTGGGTGACTTAAAAGGCAGGGCTTAGGGATCAAGAGGGGAGATGTGTGTTAAGATCTATCACACGATAAGCTGTTTCCTGAATCGCTCCGTTTACTTTCCCTGACCTTTGGGAAATTCCTGTTCTTGTACCATTTCCAGAGAGGGAAATGTCCAGGACTCATACCTGGCCGACTTCATGTTGCGCCAGATGATCTGAAGTGCGTGCAGCCTGGGAGAGAATACCAAGCATGAGGCAACAAAGAACTATGTGGAAATAGCACACAGGCTAATTTTATAGACAATTAAATCCGTAAAGATGGGCCGATATGTGCACTTAAAGCTTTGTGCAGAGGTAACTGACAAGTTTTCTTCCTCCACTGAAGAGTCTTTAAACACAGTGGGCTGGTTCAACAGGCCTGTTAGAGCAAGGAAGACTGGCACAGGGTACCTGGAGGTGGCACACAGATGGGCTGAGGTAACCTGCTCTTGGGTCTGCTTTCAGGGGGGTATCTGGTGTGGTGGAAACAGCCTGGACTTCGTGGTCAGACTGGCCCGTGTTGCCAGTTTTCCCCCCCTGATCTGCTGTGTGACACTAGGCAAGCAACATCCCCCTCCTCCAACCTCAGTTCACCCACTATTGTGGTTTGAATGTAAAATTTCCCCCATAGGCTCCTAGTGGAGCTGGTGGTGCTGTTTCAGAAAGCTGTGGAATCTTCGGGAGGTGGAGCCTCACTGGAGGACGTGGGTCATTGGGGGTGGGCCTTGAAGCTTTATAGTCTGGTTCACTTCCCACTTGCTCTGTGCTTCCTGAGTGTATACACTATGTGCCCAGCTAGCCTCCAACTCTGCCTTCATGTCTTCCCTAGATGCTGACACGCCTTCCCCACCATGATGGACTGTGTCTCTCTGGAACCGTCAGCCAAAATAAATCTTTTCTCCCTCAAGTTGCTTTTGTCAGGGTGTTTTATCACCGCAACAGGAAAAGCAACAACCTGAGACATCTACCTATACATGATGAGAAGACATTTACCGCTTGGCATCGCTGCCAAGATTAACTGAGTTGATGCTTCACTCTTCCTGTGTGCTCTAATATCCAGGGCCCTTGTTGACCATTTCCCTCCCAGTCAAGCCCCCGTGGCCATTGGCTTGAGTGACACCAATTCCCAGCATGCCTCACGAGGAACCAAATGTTCTGCTTGCTCTTCTTGTTCATGGGCCATCACCATACCCAAGGGAGCAAGTAGACAGCATCCCGTGGGGCCAACCCAGCATACCAGCCTGATGTAGTGTGTAGCCTGAGCCCAGTCTACTGAGCCCAGCTTGGGTTGCCTGGTCTCTGGTTTCATAGCAGGAGCAGATGGATTCAGGGATAGATCCGAACAGTTCTGTAGGGTCAGCCTGTCTCATACTCTCTCAGTACTCAATTGCCTCCCCAGAGATCACCAGAACCATCCAGAGTCAGCTCATGCATGCTAGAGATCTCATTTGTATGGGGGACATTTGCCACACCATTCAGTACCTACTTTGCTTCATCATCTTATGTGTCTTGGAATTATTTCATATTAACATAAATGGTCTTCCCCATCCCCGCCCTTTGACAGTCCTGTGGCATCTTGTGGGTGGGTTTGCTATGGGGCAGCAGTCTCTTCCTTGAACTTCTGGGTTGTAGGGCTTTGCAGTTTGAAAAAGCAGAGTCTCCTGTAGAAGCAGGGGGTGGGTCTTTCCCAGTACACAGCATCCTTTTTGAAGATGTCTTGGTATCTACATCTCAATTCCAGAGCCAAATTGTCTGGTCACCTGGGCTTTTGTATTGCTGGTAGAAGCCACACCATCCAGTTGACTCTAATGTACACCCAGTCATCTCCCTCTTAACACTACCCATGGGACAATAGGGCAAGGGACTTTGCACTGCCTGCCAACACTTCTCCCTTCTACCTGGCCTGGTCACTCACAGTTCTCCATTTGTTCCCACCCTAGCCTGTCACCTTCCTATCCCCGCCATCTCTCTCCTCTTTCCAAGGTCGACTGTGACTCGGAGATTGTGGCTTCATTTCAGCGTTGCCACCTCTGCTTGGATGCCATTTCTTGCCATGGAGAATGCTGGTACTCCTTTGGTGTCTCCAGCACAAACCACAGAAATTGCTGAATCCTCCATGGAGAGTTTAGGAAGGCATCGGATTGCTGTGAACACCTTATTCACAACCCACCCAGGTCATGCCTATGGCACATTGGAAATAGATTGAGTATTCCAGTGTGGATGTTGGTGGATCCCTAGACAGGGTTCCTCTGTGGGTGGTGTAAGAGCCTTGGGCTGAGCTTGGGTCTGAAGTGTGGCTGATTCTAGCTCTATAGGTGTGCACCTGAGACCCTGCTGAAGTATCCAGGTTCTTGTGTCCAACAGCAAAGAACTGTGCCCTGCTGGGTTTCATTATGACCTTTCCAAACCTGTGTCTCATGTACTCTGCTTACATTCACTTCTCGTTACCCTCATTTGTCATCTCTCCCCTCCTGCCGGGCCTTTTCTGTCCTCAACAGTGACCCTTCCACTGTCCCTGCTCAAGACGTGTACTCTACATGTAAGAGGAAGCATGAGTCTGGAAGTCCTGAGTCTGGCTTACTTTGCTTAACATGATGATCTCCACTTATTCTTTTCCTACAAATGGTCCAGTTTCATTCTTTCAGTGTCTGACTGACATTCCATCATACACACATTATTTTGGCATTTTAAAAATTATTTTATTTACTATTTTTATTTTATGTGTATGAGTGTATTGCCTGCATGTAGGTCTGTGCCCCTGTGTTGTGCAATGCCTTTGGAGGTCAGAAGAGAGCATTGAATTCCCTGAAACTGGAATAATGGTTATTAGCTGCCATATTGGTGCTGGAAATTGAACCCTGGTCCTCTGCAAGAGCAGCCAGTGCTCTTAATCACTGAACCAACTCTCCAGTCCCCCTCCCATTATTATCTTTTTGTGCATTCATCTGTTGATGGACATCTTGGCCCATTCTATAGCTTGATTGTTGCAAATGTGCCCTAAATGTGTGTTATGGGCATGATTGTGAGACATACTCTCTTGTTGTCCTTGTGGTTTGGCTCATGTTGCGAGTTTTACTGGTATTTTTCTATCGAAGATGGTTTTGATTTCCCCTTCATTCTTTTTTCAAGAGAAAACATTTTAATTACATTGTGTGTGTGTGTGTGTGTGTGTGTGTGTGTGTGTGAGTGTGAACATCACAGCCCACATGTGGTGATTGGAGGACAAGTTCTAGGAAGTGGGTTTTCTCTTTCCACCATGTGGGTCCCAGGGATCCGTCTTGGTGGTAAGCACTTTCGTCTGCTGAACCACCTTGGTGCTGCCTCCATCACTCTTGAGGCATGTTTTCTCTGGGTTTTCAGTGACATTGTCTTCTAACTTTTGAAAATATTGTTATTCCATTTCTTTCTGGCCCTCACAGCTTTTGATAACAAATCTGTTGTCGCTCAGCTGTTCCCTCATCAGTGTGTGTGGGGGTTCTGCTTCAAGGGGCTTTTCCTTATTTTCATTTTCAGAGATTTATTTTGTGTATTTGTTTATTTGAGACAGGGTCTCCCTGTAGCTCCAGCTGGCCTGTGTAGACCAGACTGGTCTCAATCTTGCAGAGATTCGCCTGCCTCTGAAATTAAAGGCATGTGTCAGCACAGCTAGCTCAGGAGTTTAATTTGATGTGTGTCCTCTCACATAGATTTATTTGGGTTTATCCTGTTTGGGTCTTACTCAGCTTCTTGAATATGTAAATTTATATTTTATTAGCCAAATTTGGGATGTTTTGGGTCATGCTGCCCCATTAGTATCAGGAGGGGCTGAGGCTAAGGCTCCTGTTGCCAGGGTTGGCACTCGTGTTCCTTAGTGTGCTCAGCTGTGCACACGCCTTCTGTGACATGATGCAGAACACTCTGAAGTGTGAGTTTAGAAAGCCCTTCCTCCCTTCTGTTGCTTCTGCCCGGTGTTTGGCCACAGTCAGAGAAAAGGAGCAAATACACTTTGTACAAATGATGTGCTCAGACATTTACATTATATCTTATACTTTACATGAAGTATGTATGGATATGTTTAATTGCAAATTCGTACAAATTATTCATCCGGCACTTATTGAGCACTTGCTGTCTTCCAAGCCCTGCATTAAGCACTTTGTACTCATTATCCCTCTATCTTGAAAAGCAGCCCTGTTTCTGAGCTGCCTGCTATGGCCCTTTGGGTCAGCAGGGCCACGACACTGAACTTCTCCATGTCCCACATTCCTAGTTTTAAAACTGTGGAAAAAAACCAGTGCTTACCTCCTTAACTGAGTGAGTTATTACTTTTTTCTATTTTGTGTATAGGGAGATGGAGGCTCTCAGGGAATAATTTCTTGAGATTCCAGGCACAGGGCTGTGTCTCTTATCTGCCAAATCGTGAATTCTCATTCTCCTAGCCAGTGCATTATGCTCCAGAAACATACCTAGCCCTAATCTATTGCTCTAATATTTATAACAATGCAGCTACAACTCATTTTTTCCTGCTTCAATGAATCAGCTCTTGTTACTTTTGATTTCCAAGAGCAAAATGCCACCTGGATTTCCATGATCTGCCTGTACCCTGGGAGCAGTGCCCGGTTCGGCTCCTTGCCTGTTTTCCCCTCTCATGCCTTACGGCTTGTGCTGCCTGATATACAGCAAAATGGGTTTGTGATTTAGCGGCAGAAAAGGTTAACTCTAAATAATGATCAGAAAGTTAAAATATAGAGCCAGAATGTTGCTTTAGTTTTTATAGGTTTTAAATAATTTCGCCTCCTTCCCTGAAGGATTTAGTATAATTCAACGAGAAAATTGCATTCAGATCCTGTGGGCTGCTTTGACGTGACTGAATTGCAATGAACCGAGGTGAGGCAGAATGTCTTTGTGGCAGTGAACCTGACTGAGCATGAGCTCAGAAAGGAATGACCCTGGGAATGTGCTGGTGTCCCTGGGGTCCTGGGTCTGACTGTGGAGACCCAAGTGGCACAGATAAGGCACAGCTGGAGTGAGGTGGAGCAGGGCCAGGGCACTTGGGGCTGACAGGGAGCCTTGGAGGGACTGTGCACCTATGTACACACTGACATTATATCTTATACTTTACATGAAGTATGTATGGATATGTTTAATTGCAAATTCATACACTGACCCAGTGCTGCCCATAAAGGAGCCAGTGCTCTCCCACCCCATTGTTGGTAACTCTGGATTGACACCATTGTGGGCATGGTCAGAGTCCATCCTAGCTGTTTACAAATGGTATGAATTAGGACTATTTTGGAGTGCAACTAACAGAAAACCTGGGAGTCATGTGCATGAGTTTTGGTGTGACTGTGAGAGAGTATCTGAGAACAACTTAACAGAGCAAGGCTTCATTGTGACCCAGGGTTTTGAAGAGTTAAGTCCATTGTTTCTGGGCCTGTGGTGAGACAGAACATCATGGAAGTGGCAGCCTGTGGCAGAGGCTGCTCACCTCATGGCAGACAGGGAGCAGACAGAGGGCACATTGAAAGGGGTCAGCACAAGACACAGCTGCCAAAGACATGGTGCATAGTGACCTACTTCCTCCAACAAGGCCCCTACTACTATTTTACAGGACCGCCCACCAACACCCTCCTGTTAGGAGTCCATTAAGGCACCAACTCACTCATTAGGCCAGAGTCCTTTGGAAACACCTTCACAGATACCTAGAGGAGAGCTTCACAGGGTTCCTGGGCATTTCTCAATTCAGCCATTGATGAGAAGAATTAACCACCCTGGGGATTATTTATTTATTGACTTTCTTGTCACAGGAAAGCTGTGCAGGTAGTCCTGAGCCAGCACAGAATTCAGAGGATCTGGTCTCTGCTCTTCTGCACTGTCTTCCTCTCAGCTTCTGTGCCACGGTGCTGTTATGAAGACTGAATTGAGTTAATAAATATAAAGTCCTTGGTGTGGCTCTGACATGGTAAATGCCACAGAAATGCTTTCTCATCAAGCAGCTTTTCTAATCTGATTTTCCTTTAAATGCTAGATCAGGAATATATTTCCGTATCAACAGAATGGTGTCTTGCTCAGGAACAGTGAATACTGCTATGGGCTTAGCATTACTGTTGAATGGATCCCAGTGTTCCATTGTGACAAAATCCTCATTCATGAAACCTCACCTACCAACCCAATGATTTTTCTATGAACAAATTCAGAGGTGCAGTTGCTATGATAGTGTAGAGTATGTATGTGTGCTGAAGTGTGTATGTGTGTGTGCATGTGTGTATGTGTGTTGTATAAATGTGTGAGGAGGCAGGGGTTGTACATTGGGCAGAAGTTGGGGCCCCTGCTTAAGATAACGATGGTGCCTCCCTATTGGGCCTTTGACTGGTGTGTAGACTGGGGCTCTCCAGGGGCTGGGCCTGCCCTTCCCTCACTTAGAAGTTGCTACTGACTTCCTTGCAGTACAGTTCAGGGTTTCCTGGGTGTTTAAAGTCCAGACAGGGTGAAGTCAGCCCCATTACTCTCCTGAACTTATTTCAGGTTCCCAAATGGAGTCATCCAGATCCTTCAATGCCTCCTTGACTAATTATAAGGCCAGCACTTCCCAGGAGATGGCTATTTACAAACACTTCCTCCATGCTTGGCACTGGGCTGAGACTTTCAAACATTGTGCAGTCACAGCCATCTCAGGGGTGGGTGACACGGTGGTCTCAGCTTTTCAGAAGAGGAAACTGCAGCTCAGTCTGGTTAAGCAATGAGGCCAAGGTCACAGAACCCATGAGAAGCTGTTCTAGAACCTGGAGCTGGGCGTCTTAACCCGTGTCTGCTGTTGCTATTTGTAGGTGACCACAGAAAGTTCAGACAGACAGCAACCTCTGTCTCTACCACTTTCCTCTATAGGGGAGACACTTGGTGCTGTGAGATCATTGGGGAGACCTGCTCTTGCCTTAGCCCCAAGGTGAGATCATTATCACCTGTACCCTCCAAATGCCGCTTTTGACTGGACTTTGCAAGAGGGAGATGGGGGCCTGGGAGGTTAAAATTGCCAAAGCTCCCAAAGAGGGCATTGTAGATGCTCACTTATGCCAAATGAGCTTCAGTGTCCCATGAGAATGAAATGCCTGAGAGCAGGCTTGGGTATAGCACCCCTCTGCCACCGGCAGCCATGCTTCCACCTCCTGTGGCACTTCCTCAGCATTCTCCTGAGTAATCTCTTTTCCATCCTACAGTCTATGGGTTCACGTGATGCTGACACTGCCTCCTTGTCTCCAGTGTGGGTGAGTGGTCCCCACTGAACTGCTTGGCTCCTCCTCATCCTGGCTGCAGTGGTTGGTCCAGGGATGGCCATGTGACCAATGAGAAAAGACACTTGGACTTTTGCTGGGCCCATTGGAGAAGAGGGTCTCTTTCTGTTGGAGTTGCTGAGGTGTGGAAAGAAGCCTGATAGCCCCTTTTAGAAGCCATCTGTAGAGTTCCCAGCCACATAGATTGGATACTGGTACCATTTTTTGGTAGCTGGTACTACTATGTTGAAGGCAGTTTGATAGTTACATGTTCTGATATTACCCCCTGAATGATTAAACCCTTTTCAGCTGGGTTCATTCAAGTACAAATGAAAGACTCCTGACTGATTCTGGGCTGCCCCTTCCAATACCTGCTATCTCCTGGGGCTTTGTGTGTGTGTGTGTGTGTGTGTGTGTGTGTGTATGTATGTGTGTGTGGTGTATGTGCACGCATTGTGGATGAGTGTGCCTACATGAGCTCACAGAGGCCAGGGGAGGACATCAGGTGCCCTGCTCTATCAGTCTTTGCCTTATTTCCTTGAGATGATCTCTCACTGAACCTGGAGCTAGACTGGTGTCCAACAAGTCCCAGCCATCCTGTCTCTGCTACATCCCACTCCCCAGGGTGACAGGTATGTGCACTTGGCCACACCCACACGCGGCTTTCTTTCACTTGGGGCTAAGATTTGAACTCAGATCCTCATGCTTGCATAGGTCTTCGGGCTTACTTTTGAGTCCTTCAGCTTAAATAAACAATTGAATAAATAAGTAGATCTTAATGGAAAAGGTTAGAAGACCTTTCAGTAGCCTTCACCCTCTTCCTCCTCCTCCCTGTTGTCTCCTGGTGCCAGTGCCTGCTTTCTATTGAACCCCTTGAGTTCCTGCTTTTGATGTCATATCTACGGTATTGAGCACCCATATGGTGGCAGGCATCTCCCTGTGCCATATCTTGGTTAATTCTTGCGGCACTCCTGGGAGGAAGGTTTTATCGGAGCCCATTTGTCAGATGAGAAGGAGGAATTTGTCCAAGATCCCAGAGTGCGGAGGAACTGGTGGATACCAGGGGTAGGATGAGCAGATGGTGGGGACAGACTTAGCTGCTGTCATCAGTTCAGAGCTGGTGCAGAGAGCAGCAGAGTCCTTCCAACACCACTTTCCCAGGACTGCTCTGATGGCTCTGGTGTCAGGTTGCTGTCCCCACCCCTCCACTGCTGTGCCAGGCCAGGGACTCCCAGGGCCAGAGAAAAGCCGGGGGCTATAGGCATGATTTACCACAGCCTGCTGCCTTTCACCACTGTCCTTTTTAAAAGAAGCCAATTTATTTTTTATTCAAAATCTATATGAAACAATTGGACAACAAAACTGTCAGCCTCGCTGTCTCTTTCAGTAGGAAATATGACCATCTCCTCCGAAACGAGGCCCCCCTCCTTCCCTGTCCTTTCCTCTCTCCCTCCTATCCCTTCCTCCCCTCCCCTCCCTTCCCTCTCTCCACGTCTCTTACCCCCGCTCCCTCTTCCCCCTTCTTGCCTTTCTCTTCCTTTTCTTCCTCCCATAAATATTTTTGAGCCCCTCCTCTTTACGCCACAACCTGGACTAAGTTCTGATTTCCTCTTCTCACACAACTCCTGGTGAGACTTATTTCTACAGGTAGTTTTTGTTGTTGTTGTTTTTAATTTTTTTCAATATATATATTTTTATTGAATTTTGTGCATTCCATGGACCCTGATCCTAGTCTCCCAGAAACCCCAAACCAGAGCCATGGTGTTCCATGGTGCCTAGAGCCTTTACCTGCCCAGTTTCTGATTATTGTGGGTGTAGGGTTCAGAATGGATACAGCTTTAGCAATTGTGCAGCTGCTGGTTGGGAGCAACCTATGTGTCACTGTGGCACCCTGCCTGCCCATCGCTTGGCTGAGGGAGGCTCTCTCATGAGATGAAGGAGACCTTCCAGGTCACTTTATGCTGGCTGGAGGCGAGGCAGGCGCTGCCTTCTCAGAGCTGGGAAGCATAAAACCCCTGCCTGTCCAACAGTGTTTAAGGACACTTCATCTCTAGATGATGTCACCCACCATTGACGCTGCTGTCTCCCCGCCACCCAGGAATACTGAGGGGCAAAGGGAGCTGTGATGGCTGAGGAGAGTGGATGGCACTGTAGGCATGTGAGACTCAGAGGTCTTTTCTAATGTTCGGCAAGTGGGGGCTATGATCCATCACTGCAAGTTTGAAGATCCAGTTGAGGAGTCTGAGTGCTCAGGATAATGGGGCAGACCAGGTGATGGGAAAGTTCATCAGGGCCGCGTACCCACAGGAACAAGTGGCCACAGTCACAACAGCACTGTTTCCACAGGAATGGCGAGCACTGGGGAGCAGGTGGCAGGATCTGAGAGGGTCCAGTTCTAAGGCAGAGGGCTGAGACATGGGCCTGAGTTTGAATTCTAGGTCCACCTTCCTTCCAGCTGTGCTACACCAACTCCTGCCCCTCTAACAAGCAGCAGGGTGTTGACATTGGATCCCCTAGAATTGGAGTTATGGACAGTTGTTAGCTGCCATGTGGGCACCAAACCTGGGTCCTCTGCAGGAGCAGCCAGGGCTCTTAACCACTGATCTACCTCCCTAGTCCCTCATTCAGTTATTTTAACAGTTCAGTGAGTTCACATGGGGGAGAGAGCTCCAAGGAAGGTCTGGAGTGTTGAAATTTGTCCACAGGGTCTCTGGAGTTATTTTTAAAGGTTTTTTTGTTTTTTTGTGACAGGGTTTCCCTATAGCTACAGCTGGCCTGAAACTTGCTATGTAGAGCAGGTTGGCCCCGATCTCACAGACATCCACCAGCCTCTGCTGGGATTAAAGGCATGCACTAGTATCTGAAATTATTTAAGGCTTCCTCTCACCCCCTCATGGGACCTTTGCTCCCTCTTTGGCATGGAACTTTTTAATACTGTAGGAACTGACTCTTGTTTCCACGTCTCTCCTGCCTTGTGATGAGATAAGGTGAGAGCTGTTTGAAGTCACTGTTCTGGATAGAACAGTGACCATCCAGAGACTACATGTTCCAGTCTTGGAGCTCTATGAGCATGTGAGCTTATATTGTGAAGGAGACTTTGCAGATGGAAGCAGACTGAAGATCTTGACTGGAGGAGATGATGCTGTGTGTTCCTAGGGAGGCCTGATGCAGTCACAAAGGTGACAGAGGAGAGGGAGAAGAAAGACGTTTGAAGATGAGGTTCAGCGCTGGTGTTGAGGATGAGGAAAGGGGTGCAGAAAGGGAGGGAAGCAAGTTCTCTCTCCTCATTTGCACAGTAGGGTTATCACTGTTAGGAATCTGAGCCCCACCATGCTGTAGGCATGAGATCTAAGCCAGGGACCCTAGCAGGGAGCAGGTGTTACAGGAAAGAGGTTCTGATCCTACTTCCTTCCGGTCCAGCCCAGCCCATCGTCCCCTCTGCTCCTGCTCACTTCACCATGTAGGGAGATGCCTCCCTAGGCCATTATGAGGAGCAAGTTGAGGGGCAGGGCTGAGAGACTGGGTCTGGGAGGACAGGTGCCAAGGCCAAGTGGAGCCTTCGTTCCCTGTTTTTAAGCTCTCACCATCTCCCACTGAGGCTTCAGCATTATCAGCAGACTCATGCTGGTTCCCTCATGTGTCACTCAGATCTTTCCATCCCTGACAACAGTCCTGTAACAGAGCGACTCAAAAGCGACTGGAAGAGTGGCACTTTGGAAGAGTATCCATTTCCAGAATGACCACCTTATCCTCAGTCAGCCTTCAGCCTACAGATGTCATCAGGGGACCACTGTGTGCCAGCCTCAAGGTGAAAGGGGAGTGAGTAGTTTCCTCTCTCCCCTCCCCTTCACTTCTTTGCTCCTCTTCTCCTCCCTGTTTTTCCTTTCCCCATTCCTCTCCCCCTTTCCTCCCTCCAGAGCATAAACTCTGATGAACAAAGAGAGTAAAAAAAAGAACAGGGAAATAAATATACGAGCAGATGTTAGATTTCAGGATTAGGAAGGAAATAAGACAGGGCAATGTGAGGGGCACCCCCACAGGCTCCTGTGCAGAAGGCTTGGCCTCCAGTGGGACAGAGCAGACCGTGGAGGCTCTGAGTTCATCGATAAATTGGTCCATTTTGAAGCATTGGGTTCAAAGCTTGAATAGACTGTTTGGAGGTGATGGAACTGTAGAGGGTAGAGCTGGGAAAGTGAGACACTAGTGGTGTGCCCTGGAAGGCTTACCATGTACCTCCTGTCACTCTTTGCTTTTTAAAATGTTCTTTTTCTGCCTTTTCTTTTTCTTTTTATATACAGGGTCTCATGTAGTTCAGGCTGGCCTCAAACTCTCTATGTAGTTGAGGATAACTTTCAACTGTTTTTTTTTTTTTACAATGTGATTTTTCTTTATTTTTTGGCAGTGCTGAGTATATAATTCTTTTTAAATTCATTTATTTAGTAAAATGGAGGGGGCCATGCCTGACATGTGTCAGAGGAAAGTAATTTCAGGAGTCTCTCCTTCCACCATGTGGGGGAGGGGATGGGTCAAGCTTGGCCATAGGCCTCTTCTGCTGAGCCATCTTGCCAGCTGTTGCCCAAGTTCTCTCGAGGTCTCTTGCGCTATTAGACAAACCATGTAACATATTTTTATGTGAATTTATTATAGTTTATACTGTGGGGGCTGGAGTGACTCACAAAGACACAAGCACCTGGTGCCCAGCTCTGAGCTGGCCGCCACTAGATCGCTCCCACAGCCTGCCCATAGTCACCTCTAGCTTTCGCCCACAATAGTCTTATCGGGTCAGTAAACGCTGGGCCATTCCTTTCTTGCCCCTGGCTTCTGCACTCTGGTTGCGGCTCCCGTCCTAAGATGGTGCCCAGAAGCCCCTCCCTCCGTGGCTAATTCTCCACAGCAGGCCCGGCCCCTTGGAGGAACCAGGCCCCCGGGACACACGAGCCAGTAAAGATAGTCTTTGTGCAAGGCTCTACAGTGCAGTTATACCCCCAGCCATTGTTGTTTTTGAGACAGAGCCTTGCTTTATGGCCCAGGCTGGCCTGGAACTCATAAGCCTCCAGTTTCAGCCTCCCCATTACTGGGATCACAGGCCTGCACCATTATACCAGCTTGGGATAAAGCCGCTCAAGGGGGATTTGGGGAGGGGAGGAGCTGGGAAGCTGGATCAGTGGTTAAAGTGCCTCATAAGTGTGAAGATCAGAGTTTGGATCCCTAGAACCCACACAAATGTGGGGTGGGCATCGCATCATGCCTGCAATTGCAGCCTCAGAAGGAGACAGGGGCACCAGAGCAAGCTGGCAAGGGAGACCAACCTTATCATAACTCAGAGATCTGGGTTTGACTGAGAGACCCTGCCTCAAAGAACAAGGCACAAGTGCGATGGAGGATGATACTGGACAGCAACATAGGTCTCCACAAGCACTAACCCCTTTCCCCATGAAAATGGACGAAGAAAAAAGAATTTTGTAGTAATCAAATAAGTTACAGTTCAGCATCCAGGACCAGCCCAGCCCACCAGCCCCCAGCTACTGGGATGGCAGGCTCAGCTCCTTCTGAAAAGAAACAAAAAAGTGGGGGTCAATCCCAGGAAGTCCTTGAAACCCTCAAATTAGTCAGTCCCTCCATCACCAGGTCTTCACTGGCTCCTACTGCACCACAGGCCCCACTCAAGCCCTCTCCCTGCTGGCCTTCCTTAGTTGCTCTCTGGTCTGTGAACCCCAGTTTATTCCCCAGCCTCCTCTGGAATAAAAATCTTCCCTCTGACTTTGAACTTCTCATCCTCCTACTGATACCTCCCAAGTGCTGAGATCACAGACCTGTGCCACCATGCCTGGCTTATGTGGTATCGAGGATCAAACCCAGGGTCTCCTGCATGCTGAGCAGGCACTCTACCAACTGAGCTACATCCCCCGGCCAGTTTCTTGCTTTTTGGCAGCCATGAAATGAGCAACTTTGCTCTATGCCAGGCTCTTGTCACCATGATGTTCTGTGTCTTAGCCTCTTTTCCTATTGTGATAAAATAACTGACAAAAGTAACAAGGCAGAAGGCTCATTTTAGTTCACAGTTCAAGGTACAGTGATCAAGGCAACAGGAGCTTGAGGCAGCTGGTCACGTCACATCCAGTCAGGAAGCAGAGAGGGATGCATGCTACTGCTCAGCTCCCTTTCTCCATCTGTACAATCCAGGATCCCAGCCAGGAAATGGTGCCACCACCTCCAAACAGTCTATTCAAGCTTTGGACCCAATGTTTCAAAATGGGCCAACTTATCAATGAAGTCAGAGCCTTCATGGTCTGCTCTGTCCCACTGGAGGCCAAGCCTTCTGCACAGGAGCCTGTGGGGGTACCCCTCACATCTAGACCATAATAGTTCCTTTCAGTTGCTGTGATAAAAACACCCCGACCAATACCAACTTGGGGAGGAAAGCATTTATTTGGCTTTCCAAAGTCACAGTTCATCAGGGAGCCCAAGGTAGGAACTCAGGGCAGGAACCTGGAGGCAGGAGCTGAAGCACAGACCATGGAGGAACACTGCTTACTGACTTGCTCTCCCAGCCTATGCTCAGCCTGCTTTCTTATATAATACAGGACCACCTGCCCAGGGGTGGCACTGCTCACAGTGGTCTGGGCCCTCCCACATCACTCAACAATTAAGAAAATGCCTCCACAGACATGGCCACAGGCCAGTCCAATGGAGGAAATTCCTCAGTTGAGGCTCCCTTTACCCAGGTGTGTCAAGTTGACAACTAAAGCGATCTAGCACAATAGGCTACCACTAGGGTTGGGGATGGTCAGTGCTCAGCCTGGGGAGGGGTGAGGCCTTCAGTACCTGCTACCTACGGAGATGTCAGCCACTCTATGTTGTAGGGGAGGATGCTCTTGACTGTGAGGCTGGTGTAGCTCAGGAGACCAGCGTGGCCCAGAATTTATCAATGGGCTCAATGATGCACCTACAGCATGGGGGCTGTCAGGCCACAGTATTGAACCAGAGGCCCTGAGCTTAGCTCTTAGCTCTGCCACTCCAAGGCTGTGTGACTTATGGTCAGTCCTTGAGTCCTCTTCTCACTGGGGTAAAGACACTACCTTCCTAGCATTATTTTAAAGTCAAATGCATTCATGAAGATCTGTTTATGAAGCTCTGTTTGACATAATAAATGCTGGCATGTGCATATGGAGACATATATACTAACATGGATATTCTTGTTGGAGAAATACCATTTAGATTTCTGACATCAAGTTCAGATGAGAGCCACACGCCATTGTATTCAGAGATTCATTGCTGGGTTTGAAGGAAGTCATTTATTCTAAAACTTTAAATTTATGTTCCTTTCCTGAACCTCACTGCCCACAGGGTACACAAAATTGATAATATTATAGAACTCCCATAATTATCTTATGAAGAGTATAATTATATTCTGTTGACTCTTTTCCTCTCCTAAAGGTGTTAAAATGTTAATCTGTTCACTCGAAATATTTCAGGATGCTTGGGCAATTGTTTGCGTATTCTTTTAGGTTTTAGAAATGTTAGGGGCCCCGTGTTCCCCCTTGTGCCCTTCTGACCCCTGTGGAATGGGGGAGATGAGGGAAGAGAGTCACTAAAACACACTGTTCAAAAACCACCATAATAGTATCTAATGACTTATGTGCTAATTTAAAAACTAAAAAAAAAAATTCACTTGAGAGTAAATAAACGACCAAATAATAAATAAAAATAATAAATAAAAATAAATAATAAATAAATAAATAAACAAATAAATAAATATGTCAGGAGCCTCAGAGAGAGACAGGGGCTCAAAGCAAGGCCTCCAGCACTTTGGGTGCTCAGGTAAACATGGAGGTGAGTGTGGGAAGGAGCCACTGTCTTTAGCATTTCCTAACTTGGAATTCTCTTATCCACTTCCCATCTTGCAATAGAAACACTGAGACTCAGATGTGTGTACTGCAACTGGCTTCATGTGGGTTCTGAGTACTTGAACTTAGTTCCTCATGCTTACGTGGGCTTTACGCACTGAGGCTTTCCCCAGGCCTGGCCTTGAACTTTTTTCTTTGGTCTTTTTGAGACAGGGTCTTCCAGTAACTCTGGCTGGTCTAGAACTTGCTATGTAGACCAGGCTGGCCTCAATCTTACTTTTAATCTTCTTGTGGTTTGCCAAATAGCTCTTTAGTGCTCTTAATTCATGCTTTGACCTCACCTTACTATGACTCATTCTCCTGAGGCACTGGATCCTCTTCTGTGGCTCTCTTGGAGTCAGCAACCCCCATCCCTGAGATATGAATTACTCCCTGGGTGATTTTAATGAAACGAGGACAAGAACCGTTGGGTTAGGTAAAACTATTCTCCAAGCCAACTCCAGGCTTTGCAGGAAGCAGTTTCAGTGAAGAAGCAAGAGTCAGTGTGCTGACTGTGTGGTGGGAGGGAAGGCTGGGGTGGCCAGAGCTTCTTGGGCCTTACTTCTCACAAGGACCCCACAACCAGACCCTGGTGAAGTCAGCATGATACTATGAGGAGATGGAGGTGTCGATAGTTGCTTGCAGTCACTTGCCTAAGTTTGCACAGAGCTGGGCTGTAGCCCAGGTTGGGTTGATGGTGGAGCCTGTGTTATCCTGTAGTGGTTGTTTTACACTGAACAGTGAGGTGGCCTCAGGCTGACAATCTATGGCACAGTAGCTTTAATTGTGATAAGCAACACCAGGTACTGTTCATGGTTCTGCCTTGGGCCAGGCACTGACCTATGATATAACCTCTCCAACATCCTTGAGCAATACGTACTTTAATACTTTGATATCATTTCTCTGAAGAAGATGAAGTGACTCACCGTCAGGCCACGTGGTCTGTTAGCCACATCAGCTGTGGAGCTGGGGATTGAACCCTCCACGGTGAGGCTCTCAGCCTCCAGGGAGGGGCTTCTGAACAGGAGGGAAGAACAGCATACTGCTGTGGGAAAAACTTCAGGAATATTAAAGGGGTTTAAGTGAGTTGGGAACAGATACAAATGTCTCCCCAATTTTTCCCATTTGCAGAAAGTGATTGACAAATTGGCTTCATTCACTACTAACTGTCCTGGGAATGGCTTGTCGTTGTTTTGCTCTTCAGGAGGCATTGCTGGCAAAGCTGCAGACAAGCTTCTGCCATTGGTGGTGATGGGCTGAGCTTGTGCGTGTGTGTATGTGTATGTATATGTGTGTGCTTGTGTATGTGTGTGTGCACGTGTATGCATGTGTGTATGTGTATGCGTGTGTGCATGTGTATATGCCTATGTGTATATGTATGTATATATGTGTGCATATATGTGTGTGTGTGTTTTCAGTACTCTCCTCTCTGTCCCCCTTTACCCTGGTATCTGGGGTGGGAGAATGGGCTTCCCTGAGTCTCTCCCATATAAGCCTTATGACTCTCTAGCTCCTGGCTTTAGAATGCACACAGTAAGTCTGTTTTCCAAGCTCATTCCCAGCCTAGGGACAAAAGTATCATTATTGCGGTGGGAGAGAAAAAAAGATAATCATAATTATGGTTGTGACAGAAGCAGATAACTGACTATAACAGGGTTATGTTACTTCCCCCATTGTGCAGAATTATTGCTGAAAACAGGAAGCTTAATTCCCCAGTGTCTTTTGCATCACAGGAGACCATATGGCCAGTTATGGCCAATGAAATGTGAACAAAAGTGATGCATCTAATTTCTGAGTCAAAGTGGGTCTCGTCATTCCCTGTCATTCAGCAGTGTGGAGAGGATTCTAGCAGAGGGCAGACCGACCGAAAGGCCTCTGGATCCTAGATTGAGTGTAAGGAAGCCTGGCTGAGCAGGAGTGCCACAGTGAGTGTGTGAATCACTGAGACCTTGTGGTCTGTCTGTCATGGCACCCAGCTTTTCCTTGTGCATCTACAAACCAGTTACTGTGCAAGAGCTCAATATACATGGCCCAGCATTCCAGGGTGATGGTATTTGCAGATAAGGAGCGGGATCAGAAAGGAAAGTGACACACCCAAGGCCATGGAGCAAGGGATGGAGGTGGAGCCTGAGTTTCCCACACTGCTTAGGATCTGTCTGTCTGTCTTCTCCCAAGATGTCTTAAGGCTGGGCCTTCTGCTTTGGGGATTCAGCCCTAAACTTGGGAACCCTGCTCTATCCTCACTGTCTTTCCAGGCCACGGTGCCTTCCTCACATGTGTGAATTATGCCTGAGGCCCCATCACCCAGAGCCAGTTCTAGAATTGACCTGCTGCCTTGGTGGCGCTCACAGTGGAGAGAATGTGCTGGTCTGCTCCAGGGGTCAAGGCCAGCTCCTGTGTCAAGCAGGATGCAAACAGACGCAAACCCAGACAAAGGTAAAACAGCGTGAGAAGTTGGAGATAAAATGGAGGCCAAAGCACAACTGGGATGAGGCTAGACAAGGCCAGGGCAGCTGAGAGCAGAGGCTGGATTGGCAGGTGAGTGTGAGCATCAGAGGGAGGGCAGCCTATTGTCAGGAGTCAGCAGGACTCAAGGGGCAAGACTACCAGGCTCTTTTACAGGACCCTTTTGATATCCATCTATGGAATATGCAACATCTGGAGTGTGTGTGGGTATCTTTATTTCTCCAGAACTTTCTAGGGACCATTATCCAACTACGCATCAGCTATTTGTTGCTCTAATGGGCATCCCCTTTAAACCGAACACTGTTCCTACAACCAAAGGGCAGTCACCTGACCCTGATCTAGTTACTTTGCTCTTGGGTTGTGGTTCTTGTTCAGAAATGGGCACATGACTCAAGGTGGACCAATAACAGCTATATTATTTACTTTTCTGTTGCTGTGATAGAAACCCAGACCAAAGCAACTTATAGAAGGAAGAGTTTATTTGAGTTTACAGTTCTAAGAGGCAAGAGTGCATCCTGGTGGGGAGGCATGGTGGCAGAGGTGGCTGGAGGAGGAGTGGAAGCTAAGCTCTCACATCTTCTAGCAGGCATAGGAAAGCAAGAGAGCGACTCAAGATCTAGCAAGGCTTAAGAACTCCCCAAGCCTGCCCCCAGTGACGTGCTTCCTCCAGCATGGCCACACTTTCTAAGACCTCCCAAAACAGTGCCACCAACTGGGGACAAAATGTCCAAACACTTGGAGCCTATGGTGGACATTCTCATTCAAACCATCACAACAGCCCTTCCTTGGAATTAAAAAAAATTAACTTTTGGCAGGAAGAAGGAAGGCGTGGTGCATTCACTTTTGTGTGTTGGATTTGGAAGGATGTGGCGGCTCTTTCATTTTCTGAATGAGTATGTAGTAGGAAGTGTTGCATCCAGAATCAGTCAAAACAAAAACATAAAGAGGGATCAGCTAGGTGGAGATGGGAGTGGTGTATGTGTGTGTGTGTGGGGGGGGCAGACAGAGACAAACAGAAATAGAGAGAGACAGAGAGATAGACAGAGACAAAGAGAGGCAGAGAGAACAGCCATGTAGAACTTGTGAGTTTCATTGACTGGCACAGCAATGGGTACATCATGTGACTCTGGATCTATTCATTGAGTACAGGTCCTGTTCCAGTCTGAGTATCATGCGTCCTTGTGCAGAGTGTCCACAGTTGCTAGAGGTACATCCCGAGATCACACACTCTGTAGGGCTCTTTGGAAGGGACTGTGTGTAAGGCCCAGGCAGGACTGAGGGAACCTGTGCAGATGGTGATATTCTCTGGGACTAGCAGTGATGGGGAGCCATTGCCACCCTAGGATCCAACAGGTGGTGGAGGAAAGGTTTACCAGAACCAAGGGGGAGCAGGAGGGAAGGGAGAAGGTGACCCAGAAGAACCTGTGGTTTCCAAGAGAAGTGCAACCACCTGCTCCAAGTTGGGACCTAACGGGGAATGAACGGGCGCTCTTTTCTCTGAGTTTCTGATCTGTCAGCATTTCCTAGCCAAACCCACATGCAAGCTGGAACTCAAGACTATGGACTGATGAAACCAGTGATGTTCACCTTCCAAGGTACAGGGAAGGTGAAGGGAATCTAGAACATGTCACAAACCCTGTGGCAGTGACCTGCTGCTCCCCAGGTGGGCTTACATTCTGAATGCCAACCTGAGCACAGACTTCAGAGAGGTACAGGCTGGGAGAGCCGTCTACATGTTAGAGATGCTGAAGATGGAGAAACATCACCATCAGTAATGCAGGCAGGAATGGCCAACCTGGTCACATTCTCATGTCTGGTAACTGGACCCCAGCTGCCACCCCTCCCAGGGTCTGAACAATATCCAGAGGCTCTCTGTCACTTGTCACACATCTGAACTCCCTGACATCAGCTCCTCAGGGACAAGGTGATAGTATGTATAATATGTGGATAGCTTTTTTTCCAGCAAGTCAAGCTATGGAAGGGTAGCCTGACTGAAAACCAATCAAAGCATGTCGGGATAGATTTCCCAGGACTGAGCTCCATGGCAGCTCTTTTGGACAGGTTCCTTTAGGAAGACTTTTGTTAACACCTCATGGTCACCAGCAGTACCTTGTTCTGTCCTTCAGCCATCTTCCACACACATGAAGACAGAGATCAGATGAGCAGAGCTTTCAAATTGCTGTCTAAAATATGTTAAGAGTCACTAAATGCAGACACTTTCTATCATGAGGCTTTTATTTATCTTCTGAGAAATGCCTTTTCCTATTGAAGCTAAATACTGCTCAGTGTGGTGGGCAGTTAGTGAGGCCGAATGAGGTGTCTCATGAGTTAACATGACCCTTTTAGCGGGGTGCACGACCATATGGTTAGTGTCAGCTGACCAGCCCATTCTGGATTCACAGGAAGTTACTTTATTCAGTATTACTTGAGCACCACCTACTATGCATTCATACTGGGAAGCTATTGTGGACCAAGCCAACAATGAACTTTTATCATGAAGCTTATTATGTAGTGTGTGGGAGACAGAATAATAGACGTCATGACAGAGGGTGATAGATGATATAAAGCAAAAATATAGCAGTTGGGACTGTGAGGGCCAGGGTCAGAGGGCTGCTTCAGACAGGGCTATAAAGGAAGGTAGTTGGTTATGAGGATGAGATGACAGTACGTGCAAAGCTGTCAGCATGGGTGGGCTGGTGTGTTTGATTGGTGGCTGGAAAACGAGGGTGACCATACTAGAGTACCAGAACGGGAAGGTGGCAGGAGAGGAAGCCTGAGGGAGAGCTGGGGCTCACAGTGTAGGAAGTGCTGGGTTGTTGCAGAATTTCAGACTTCAGTTTGAGCGTGGGAGTCCTGGGAGTATTTTGAGCAGTGATGTTGCTTCGTGTCATTTCTGCGATAGAGATGGAAAAACCCAGAGCTGGTTGAGAAACACAGTCATGAGAAGCGTATCTTAAGATACAGCCTCTTGCTTGCCTGAGGAAATAGCTGTCTGTTTGCCCTTTGTTTCTGCTTCTGTAAACAGGCTTCCTGCTTGAAACTCCAGGTGATGGTCTCTTGTCACATAGGTTAGAGGCTCCTGTGACCCCTGTGCTTGGCCCACAGTGATGTAGGCAGATCATGGTCTCTTGTCATGAAGGTGAGAAACCCCTGTCCCTACACCTGGCCTGTAGTTATGTAGGCAGGAATTCAGATACACCAATGACAGAATGGGTCTGGAATGACACTGAATTGTCTATTAATACTGTAAGAAGCTGTGGGCTGATGCTCATGCTTTGGAGATTGCTCCTCTGAGTAACCTGTCATTAATAAAAGCTGTGGTCCGCTACTCGGTCCCCAAGTCAATAGCTCTTCAGCTAAGGGTTGAGGCTCATGAGCTCCTTCACCCTTCATGCCAGAATGCTGACTGGTTTGATCTTGTGCCGGCAGCCATAGCTGCTGGGAGTTCCTGAGTACAGTGGTCCTATTATGCCCAGAAGACACTGTTTGGCTGCCTGGATCCATTTAGCATGTGGGTTATACTGAAGGTTGGATGGAGGGTGTGAAGGACTCTGGATCCTGGAGCTTGAGTCCAGTGCAAAGGCTGGGGCTGTCAGGTGCACAGGTAGCATAGAAAGCCTCTGGATCTATGGAGATAATCTAGGGGCTAGAAGGTCTGCTGAATCTTCATCAAGAATTATACTATGCTTGGCTTTGCTTTATGAGTTGGCCCCAGCCCACAGTCTAATCAAGAAGGCAGACAAGTAGTTGGATGGTTTCTACTCATGGTGATAAGAGTAGATATGGAGCAAACCCAGGGAAGGTGGTGCGTGCAGGAGAAGTGTCTAGAAGATCTGGGCCTCTGGCAAAACAATGGGAAAATTGGATTTATACCAACACCCAGCATGTGCAAGCAGCTACCATTTGTCCAAGTAGGCCAGGTACTGTTTCAAGCACGTCTCACTAGTTATTTTCAGTTTGCTGACTATGACTGTCACCTGGGAAGAATTTTAAAATCTCAGTGCCTGGGTAAGGGACTCACATTAACAGTATATTTAGGAAACTCCCCACTGTTTTCAACAGAACACATAGCCAAGCGTGAGGCCAGGACTATTCTTGTAGTTACTGATAGGATTTTCTGAACCACAAACCCATGGAGAAGGAACTGTTGTGAGTATGGCCACCTCTGTTTGCATATAGGCTCAGGGAAGCCAGAGACTTGCTTATGATCCCTGAGCTAGGAAGTGACAGAAAAGTCTCAGAAGGACAGCAAAGTCCAAACCCAGAGTCTACATTTGTAGCTACCATTTCATGAAGCTTCTTTGTGAGGGGCTGAGGAGGAATTAGTCAGAAGGATGTTGGAGGAAGGAATGTGTTCTAGGCAGTGGGGTTAGTTAGGCTTTGGTGGAACTGAAGGAAGATTAATGTAATGAATATGGACCAAGAGTGTACAGGACATAATCATCTGTCTGCCAATCCATCCATCTGTCTGTCCATCTGTCTTCCTGTCCATCCATCCATCTGCCTTCCCATCCATCCATCCATCCATCATCCATCCGTGCATCTGCCTTCCTGTTCATCCATCCATCCATCCATCCATCCATCCATCCATCCATCCATCCGTGCATCTGCCTTCCTGCCCATCCATCCATCCATCTGTCCTCCTGTCCATCCATCCATCCATCTATCCATCCACCCATCTATCCATCTGTCCACCTGTCTTCCTGTCCATCCATCCATCCATCCGTCTTCCTGTCCATCCATCCAACCGTCCATCCATCCATCCGTCTGTCCATCTGTCCATCCATCCATCCATCCATCCATCCATCCATCCATCCATCCATCCATCCATTGTTTGTTAAGCACTTGCCATGTGCCAGGTACTCAGCTAGATACCAAGAAGGGCAAAGACTTACAAAGTTTACAACACAGTGGGGAGAGGCAGAGGTTAAAGAAGTGGTCACAGAAACACCTGTGAAATTGCCATGACTTTGGGAAAGAGGTACATGGTGAAATGTCATGGAAATTGTCATAGAAAATTCAAGGAAGGCTGAGCTACAAAAAATTCCAAGACTCAAGAGAGTAGATCACATGCCCAAAGTCTCACAGCTGATCATTAGACCAAGTTGGGACTTGAAGCCAGGTGATTCAAATTCTAATGTGTGTGTTTTTGTGCATGCACACACATGTACAAATGTGTGAATGCATGCATGTGCATATGTGTATTTGAATAATTCCCAATCTTAACTATGTCTGTGACTCCTCTAAAAATTCATTAAAACTGGTTAGGAGATGGTGAACAAGATCATTTTACACCATGATCGATGTTTAGAAGATGTAGATAGAGACATGAGGGTGCAGCTTTAGCCAGTGTGTTCAGGGGAGGCTTCTGGGAGGAGGTGACATTTGTTCTGGAGCCAGTGTCATAACAAGGAAGCCAGGAAAGAGCTATGGGAAGAGTATTCCAGGCAAAATAAGCAGCAAGTTCAAAGGCTCAGAGCACAGCCTAGCTTGGCACATATTTCAGTTACTAACTGCTGTGTAACAAGCTACCCCCAAGTTTAGTGTCTTGACACAATTTGTTATTTCTTATGGTTCTATGGGTCACTAATTTGGGCAGGATTTGCTTGGGCTATTCTTGTATTCATGCAAGATTGTCTGAGGACTTTCACAAAACTGCAGCCATTTTGTATAACAATTTCCTCTGAGATAAAACCTTCCATCTTGGATGTTTGTTAAGACAGAGGGTGGTGTTCTAAGGGAAGGTGAAAAGTTCCATCCTGCAGGGAAGCTTGTTAAGCTCAGGAAGTAAAGTTCCTGAAACTGATCAGGTTCACTAGGCTCCTTCTTCACCAAGACTGCCTGAGACACTCTCAGACTAGCCAGGCTGCCTAGCTCTGCTGACTGGAAGAGGCTCACACCAACTGAGCTACCTGGAAAGGACTATTTCCAATCGGCTGAGCTGCCTGCAGGTTGTGCAGTGCTCTCTGGTTTCCTGCTTTCATGAGCTGTCACCATGCTGGCGTGGGCTTTGGTGATGCAGCTGTCTTTGAGTCACTTTTGCTCCTGTAAGTAACCCCAATAAAACTCATTGGTTCACTAAGTTAGACTTTGGTGGCATCGATTGGTGTCATTGGTTTCCTATCAGGGCAAGTAGACATCTGTTCATGTCTCCCAGGAATAGTGTCTCACGACAATCCACCTGGGAGTGCAGACAAGACTGGACACTCAAGAAAGATCTACTCACATATTTGACATCTTCACTTACCCACATCCTTTCTTCTTCTAGGTATCTGATTAGCTGCTGAACATGGTATGCTGGTCAGCTTTCTGTTACTGTGACAAATACCCGAGATAAACAACTCAAACGGAAGGTTTATTTTGACTCAGTTTTGGAGGCTTCAGTCTATGGTCATTTACCTCTGCTGCTTTTGGGTCTGTGGTGAGGGAGCATGTCATGGTGGGAATGTGTGGGAGAGAAGCTGTTACACTTCATGGTGGCTGGGAAGTGGAGAGCAAGAGTGGGAGTGAGAGAGCAAGAGAGAGACTGAGTGAGCTAGGGTCCTATTATCCTGTTCAAGAGCACATCCCCAGTGATCTCACTTCCTCTCACCAGGCCCCACCTACTAAAGGTTCACCCCTTCCCAATAGTGCCACGGGCTGATGACTCAGTCTTAAGTACACGGGCCTTTGGGATGCATTCTGTTGCAGGAGCTAAACCAAGATTGGTCTGGTCCAGTGAGAAGACTTAATCCATACTCAGCAGAAGTTTTTCTTTTATTATGAGCAAGCTCCAGTCTGAGCTCCTGCTCTAGAGAAACTGGGGCCTGGGCAAGAAACACATACAGGTTTTTACAGGATTCTTCATACTAGCCTTTGGCATTGACCATATTGATGGATTTGAGACTTTCAGTACAGATGTGTACATGCCTTTTGGGCTATTATAAGAAATTTAATTGGTTAGCGTTTTACAAAAGCAGATATTTTGGGCAAGTGTGGACAAGGGTTGTGACATTCCCAGTAACACAACGTATTGCTAATGCCAGTACAATCTCAGCCATCTTTAACAAATAAGACACATTGCAGCAGAAGTTTCCTTAAGACAGTTGCAAGAAGTGGCATCTCCAAGGTGCTCACAGACTGTGATTTTGTGTTTTTTCTGTCCTGTCCTGTGGCAGCCTGAGACTGAACTCAGAGTGGAAGACTTTCTTTCTTACAACTTTAAAACACAGATCTAAAGTAGAGGCTTATAAAGTTAAAACCTTAAAAACACTGTTACAAAGTCCTAACTGTTATTCCTACATATATCAACAAGTATACTTATTATAAGAGTACATAAGGTTGTTATCAAATATATTTATAAGTGCCTATTCATCTACCATACATAACAGAGTTATATTAAGACCATAGTTCATTAGTTTTACATTAAGTTAATTTTCCTTCCTCAATTCCAGACCTAATCTAGGCAAGCATTGACTCAAAAGGATTTATTGATGACAGTCAGGACAGAGGAAGAGATTCTTCACCAGTGCAAGCAGAAGCATCTTAAAGCAAGAGATTTCCTTCACCCATAGATGGTAAGAAGAGTTTTGGCAGCCACCGAGAGCATGAATAAGGACTTCATTTTGGGCATACCACATGGTAGATGCCCCCGAGAAAGCCAAGAAATCCAAGTGGGCACTTGAATACTCTGATCTAAAGTATACGGCGGACTTTGGCTTGAGGGTAGTGCTCCTTTCTTGTGTTGAGTAGACATGGATGTGTTGCTCCAATCTGGCCAGTTCTCTTGTGCCACTGGAGGGAATGTGGGCATCCAAAATGGTATAAGTATTTTGTGCTTTCCTTAAGTATCATTTTATAGGAGGGGAAACTGAGACTTAGGAACATGCAGTATGCACGCTGGTGGCAGAGCTGTCATTTTTTTTTTCTTTCTCAGCTCAGATTGTATTAAACTTTGCATCATTGGGGCAAACAGACAATAAACACCAGCAACTTAAAAGGGGAAAGATTTGTTTCAGCTTGTGGTTTCAGAGGCCTCAGTTCAAAGCTCTATGACTTTGGCCTGTGGTGAGGCAGAATATTGTGGTGGTGACAATGTGGTAGAGGCTGCTCCCCTCATGGCAAGCAGGAAGCAGAGAGTGAGTAAGAGACTGGGGACATTCAAAGACATGTCCAGTGAGGCCCCATTCCAAAAGTTTCCATCACTTTCTAAAATAACACCACCAGCTTGTTACCAAGTGCTCAACACATGAGCCTGTGGGAACACTCCACATTCGAAGTATAACGACCTTCATAGGTCACTTTGGCTGTGGGAGAAGCCCCCAAATGCTGGTGCATAGATGCTCTGTCAGACTGACCTTGTCACTTAAAAGCAGGCCTTTAGGCTGGGGAGATGGTTCAGTCAGTTGAGCGCTTGCTGCCAGTTCAGATCCCTAGCATGTACATAAAAACACTGGACACACTGGCATGTGCCTAACCTCAGTGCTAGATCAGGGTAGAGACAAGAGGTTGCTTGGGCCTCGCTGGCCAGCTAGTCTTGGTGAATCATGAGTTCCAAGTTTAGTGAGAGACTTAAAAAATAATGTGGATAATGATAAGGGTGCTATTGACCTCTAGATGCACATGTACACGTGTGCATAGAATCCTCCCCTACATGTGCACATATACACAAACAATGAACACATATACACCCACACCCATACCACCCCACCACATACACCAGGTCCTCGGTGTGTTGATATCTCTTGTTTCTGTCTCTTCACTCTTCAGCCTCTGGTGAGTTACTTACGTTCCTGCATTACCAACAGGAGCCACTGGGGGGTTAACAGGACCAAGGATGGCACAACATGACTGCCACCCTACTACTGCCCATGGCAGACATTGCCAGTTGATCTCAGAACTCCTTGTTACAGAGACTTAAGGTCCCCCTTTACCTAACATTCCAGGTATAGGATGCTCTAAGGTTGGCAGACCACGGAAGCCCCGGTGCTCATTTTCCATATGCAGATAAGGTATCACAGACAGTGAGTAAGGAGAAAATAATGGAGACCCAAAATTTCAGAAAAGTGTGTCAAATTGCTCATGAAGCACAATGTCTATTATTTGGTGTAAACTGTGATTTTTCTTGGTGAGTCCAATCCAGCCAGTTTTTCCGCTGAATTTTATTTCAGATGACGACCTGCAGATTGAAGGAAATGACGTGCAGTTAGGGGCCAATTATTTACCTCAAATCCACATAAATAAAACTCCAAGGGATGCTCCCCCACTGCACCACCATCTCTCTTCTAGAACATTCTTCTTATCTACATCCTTTTCTGTTTTCAATCCTAACATCAGCTAAGGTTAGTCGATTGCTTACCAGGAACCTGACACTCTCCCAGAGGCATTACAGTGCAGGGTTATTGAATCCTCATCACAACCCTTTGAGTGACAGCTGTCGCTGACCACTTTCAGATGAAGAAACAAAAAACCAGACGGTAGTTTCTCAAAGCCATATTGCTCATAAGGGGCACACCCAGGATATTAGACTGGAATTTTTGGTTTAGGACCTACTGGAGCTCTGTCTAGAGAGTCAGTCTTGTTGAATTAGTGCTGAGTACCAACTGAACCCTAATCCCGTGTCCGTTGGTCCAGGGTTCTTTCCATGTGTCTGTGTCTTGCCTCTTGACCCGGCTTCTCTGTTGTTGTCTGAGCCTGCTATGTTTTCCAGCTGTTGTACTTATCACCTGTTATCCTTCATGGTCTCTGGTGCTTTGGCTAAGCCTGCACTGAAAATCCTGTTTCTGTTCAGGATTTTGCTTTATTGATCTTGCTTGGCATTTCTTCTCTTGGGCTCCCAGTCCTGTGTAGCTGGGCAGGTGGTCTCCAAAGCTGAGTCACACAGCCACAGTTAGAAAACTTAGGGCTCTTGGTTAATGGAGAGGCCATGGAATAGCATGTGGAAAAGGGATGCTAGGCTTTGGGGACCCCAGAATATACTCTCCAGAGACTCCAAGATGCATTGTCTCAGAGCCCTGTGTTTTAAAGCAAGCTCTCTGCGGTCCCATGAAGTGTACTTGTTCCTTAGGGGCTCCTGAAGAGAGGACCAATGCCAGATCTTCCTGACTGTCGAAGATGCAGACAGAGAAGCAGGTTCCTGGGATAGATAGGCTGAGATGCCTGCCTAGATGACCCAAAGCTTATCTTCTTAGTAGGCATCTGAAGGTCATTTGCACTCTCTGATGACTGATTATAGCCTTGGCCTCTTGGAGCAAAGGATGCTGCAGAATTTGAACAGATGTGTTTTTGTTGTATTGGATGTGTGTCACCTCACTGCCAAACAGAAGGAAGAGGCTATTCTGACTTCAGATTGATTGTTGGGATTCAGAGGAAGGTTTAGGGTTCTGAGAAGCACGGCTTGAAGAAATAGGTGTCGTGTGCAACATAAGATGCTTAGAAAGCACTTCTGCAGAACTGTGTGTCTCACCTAACTGGAATATTTAGCTGGCATTTGACGTTGGTTCACCTTACACAATGGCAGCTGTGAGGCGTGTGCTGAGCTGCCCCTGTTTTACACATAGGGAGAGTGAGGAACAGGGTGTCTGGTGACTGACTTTCTCTGGCTGGGGGTTCCCCTCGGATCTGCAGAGGGATTCACCGGTGGAGGCGCTCCTTCCTGGAGCTCTCGGCAGCAACCCCTCTGGCTGGCAGTTTCCTGTTACTCCCCAGGAGCAGGGCAGAAGGAGTGCCATTACACTGCAGATGTACCGATCTCTGGGGTTTCCCCACATGTGGGAACCCGACTGTATAATTTGGGGCAGTGGGGGACTGCATTGGCACTCCCCCCTTTAAAAAAGTGGAGCTCCAAAGAGGAAGACAGACATTCCACATTGGCCTCTGGCACACACATGAACTCTCTCACGCACAGACACCTAAGTTGGCAGTTATGTGAAAAAGATTCTTCCTTAGAAAGATGTAAAGTCTGTGTCTAGCTGTCCAACAAAGTTTATTGACTGTAAGAAAAAGTAAAATAAAAACTTGACTGTTAATGAACAAGATTTGAAAACAGCGCAGGTTAGGTAAGGTGGGTCCCAGGACTGGCTCTGACTCTGAGGCAGTCAGTGTGCCTCGCTGCATGCCAGATGAGCTGTTTTTCTGGGTGACTAGGAACTCCTTCAGGATGAGGATTTCATCTTCTTTTCCCTGCTGTGCACAGCACCCTGGCACAGAGTCAGGAGAGAAGTGTGTTTTAATTCATGTGCCGTCTTTGGGCAAAGCTTGGCCCAAGCAGTCCACCCAAGACAACACTTTTCTTTAAGGAAAAGAAAGAAGGAAGCTAAGGAGATGGTGAGAAGTGATTGTCTGATGTTTCATGGTGGGGGAGAGGCACCTGGGAAATAAAGAATGGGGTTGGGGAGAGAAAGTCCTGTGGGACAGGGCTTCCAGTGTACAGCTAGCTATGCTAATGAATGCTTGAGAACACTGGGAACGAGGGTGGGGGATGTGACCCAGGCCATGGGTGGAGGCTTGATTAACACCTGCAGTCTTATGAGGCCTGAGCCTCGGTGTCCCCGTAGGCTTGTGACAGTCACTGGAAGCTCATCAGGTAAGCACAGTGCACTGAGGAGCAGAGGTTTCTGGTTTGGACTCGAATACCTGGAGGGGCCCCGAAGCCCACCCCTTTCCTCCAGCCACAGCCAGTGCTCAGGGCCTCTGTCTTCCCTGGTCTATGCTCTCTGCTTGTAGTTCCTCATCCCTGGCTTCTAAGGTCTTTTCTGCAGAAAAATAAAATATTGCTGTTGGCTTGGGGCTTCTAGCCCTGCTGGGTCCCTCCCTCGGTCTCTCAGAGATTGGATTTTTAAGTGCTAGAGGGAGGGATGGAAGAGGCAGGGGTTGGGAAGGGATGGAGAGAAACAGAGATTTAGCAATCAAGATGGGATTGATGGAAGGCAATACAGTGTGTGTCATGTGCGTGTGTGTGTGTGAGAGAGCGAGAGAGAGAGAGAGAGAGAGAGAGAGAGAGAGAGGTATTCAGGAGAAAGAGTCAAGAGAGCTAGAAAAAGACAGACCTAGAGACAGAGACAGAGAAGAGGTGGGTAGAAGGAAAAGGCCAGTGAGAAGAGAGAAAAGCAAGGCATAAGACCAAAAGCAGGTCTGATGGTGCCACAGAGTGAGATCTTTCCCTCAGGCCAGAATGTGGGTAGATATCAACAAAAATGACCACATAGTCACCTACCAAGGTAAGGTGTGGTATGGAGGATGAGGTGAACCCTGAGCAAGTGGTCCTGAGTCATCTTCCTAGCCCCAAGACTCTTATTTTTAAAAATATTTTATTTTTATTTCGTGTGTATGAGTGTATTACCTGCATGTATGTGAGTGCACCTGTGTCGTGCAATGCCGCGGAGGTCAGAAGAGGGCTTTGGATTCCCCTGGAACTGGAGTTAAGGACAGTTCATAGCCGCCATGTGGGTGCTGGGAATTGAACCCGGGTCCTCTGCAAGAGCAGTCAGTGCTCTTAACTGCAAAGACTCCCATTTTTAATGCCACTAACAATACACTAAAACATACTCAGCGATATTGTGACCCAAAGTGAACGCATGTGCAGGCGGGCTGCTTCCCAATAGTTTTCTGCTGTGAAGCTAGGTTCCAGGTCTTCCCCAGGGCTGAATCCTTCTCTGCAAACAGGAAGCACCAGGCTCTCACTGATGGCACTCTTCTGGGTGTGCAGAAAAGTACAAGAAACGTTAAATAAACACCCACTCATTACCCTGCGATGTTGCGGTTTCCCTGTATTAGGATAAGAAATCATTGGAACATACATCACCCACTGAGCTGTTAATCATTGGCAAATATATCTTAAATACAGCAGTCCATTAGTATTTTAATTTAATCTGTCTCCCAGAGAATATGCACTGCATCAGACAAATGTCCCAAGTTCAGAGCCAAGGGAGAAATTTCCTCACCTAGTTAATCTTTATGTTCTTTCGGCAAGGAAATCCCAGCTGCACTCACAAGAGAAATGTTCCCCTGAGGCCAGTGCTGATGACGAGTGTCCTTGAAGAGCTTGTGGGTGATGTGGGGAGGCCAGGGCTCTCGAGAGGAGAGGGGGAGTGGTGATGCCACCAGGGCAGAGCTTGATTACTCCCCTGTCACTTAACTTAAATGCAGAACTGTAGACCCGAAAAAGGTATAACTGATGCTTTGAACCTCAGCGGTCGCGGCAGAAACACCCAATTGGGATGCGGGTTACAGAACTATTCATTGCCCTCTGTGCAGCCCACCTTTCTGTCTAGGCTGTTGGCTCTGATCTCAAGCTTCCCATATGCCTTTGTCAGAAAGCAACAGACATAGTAACGATGGACTGAGAAATTTCTATCAGCTTCTGCTTTGGAGACCAGTTTATGAGATTTGTGGGATCTCATGTGCTGAGCTGGTTGCACTATTCTTGACATGGAGGGACAGGGTGATTCGTGAAGCAGAGGTCCTCTCTTAACAGAACTGACCTGTTACGTATGGGGGGCAGATGGCAACCATGTTGATAGTCAGTAAGCAAGCCTGTTTTCAGTGTGAGTGTTGAGAACCCACAGTATCACAGAGGACAATGACTGCCACTGTGGAGGATATGCCAGCTAGGGAAAAACCTGGTTTGAGCTCAGAGTCCAACCTTGATCTGAGGGGTGAGGGAGTGGGAGAAACTAATGACATCTTTGAAATTGCAAAAATGGAGTGGCTGGTGTGTCATTCCAGCATTTTGGAACTCAGTGAGGAAAGGGAAGAACTGGGGGCCAAGGAAAGGTCCATGCTGTAGAGTGGAACCTAGTAGCAGGGCTGTGCTGCTGGGCCCACAGCTCAGGGGAGAGCCCAGATTGCTCACTGTGGGGCCGAGTGTAAGAGAGTTCCTGGGAAGAATAGGCACTGTGGAAGCAGAGGAGCTGAGACTGGAGCTCCATGACACTAGCTGAGGCAGAGGAGAGGAATGAGTTCTCAATGCCACAGATAAACCACTGAGAGCCAATACCGGCACCCAGACCCTTGGAAAAACCCGTCAGCAGCTGCTTCTTCCTTCTTCCTGTGCCCTCTATGGGATATGAGGTCATAGCAGTTTTCATGTCCCTGCTGTAGTTTTACTGGAATGTTTCCTCCTGGTTTACAGTTCTTGTGGGGTGTGTGTGTGTGTGTGTGTGTGTGTGTGTGTGTGTGTGTGTGTGTGTTGGGGTGAAATCCACCTACAAGGGCACCTGTGATGAGGAAGTAGCCATGGCAGATTCGCAAAGCCATCTCGCTCCTGGCAGCTCCTATCTTGGCTCTCTATATTCAGTGATTTGCACAGGAAAGAGCCTGAGACTCACTAGCACAGGCACACAAGTGCTCGTTTCTTGTCTGTGTTTGTAGGTTGGTGTGGGTAACTGTTCTATGTATTTCCAGTGTTCAGATGGTGACCCCTCTTCCTCCTTTTCTTCCTCCTCCCTCCTCTTCCTCTTTTTCCTTCTCCTCTCTGTCCTCCTCCTTTTCCTCCTCTTTGCATACTTCCCTCCTCCCTCCTCCCTCCTCCTTTTTTTCTTCAAACCCAAGGCCTCACACGTGCTGTGCAAGCACTCTACCACTGAATGATACCCTCAACCATGTTCTTTTTAAGAAAGAAATTGGACCATCTGGGTTGGGATGGGGTGTGAGCAGAAACGTGCCACGTGTCTCACAGCCTTGACTCTTAATTCACATGTGAGGCGGAAGCACATCGCTCTCACAAGGAACTAGCACTTGCGGGTCCATAAATGGAGGCTTGTTAAGCATTCTTCTCATCTCAGGTCCCAAGGCTTTCCTTATGGAATTTACAACAGTCCACCCTCCATTGTGCGCATGTCAATTACATGTGCATATTATCTCCCAGCCACACTGTGCATGTCTTCAGGGTAGAATCTGTGTCCAGCCACTCTCAGCCCCTCCCCCACCAATTAACTTAGGAAAGCGATATTGTACACAGTAACGTGGGTTCAGGTGCTGGGTGTATTTTTAAGACAGAGCAGGAGGAATTTGCTGAAGGATTGATCTGTGTAATGCAAGAGAACAAGGCGGATGGTGATGTTGGTTTTGACCCGAGCAATTGAGAAAATTGAGTTGCCCTATACAGATACAGGGGAAACTGGGAGGAACCGAAAGTCATTAATATCTATTTTATTGCTCATGGAGTGTGGGATGCTCAATATTTATGAGTGGTAGAAAAGCATCTAGATGATACTCTGGTCCAAGAACAGTTAATGTGGAATCACAGAGTTAGAGAGTGATTTATCTTTCAATTCTTTATTGGTGTTTTGATTAGTTAAAAGCAGTCTCGGGCTGGAGAGATGGCTCAGACTGCTCTTGCAGAGGACGCGGGTTCGATTCCTAGCACCCACATGGTGGCTATGAACTGTCCTTAACTCCAGTTCCAGGGGAATCTGATGCCCTCTTCTGACCTCCGTGGCATTGCATGACACGGGTGCACTCACATACATACAGGCAATATACTCATACATATAAAATAAAATATTGAAAAAAGCAGCCTCAGTTTGTTTTCAAGTATGTCTTTTAAACACTCGCGGATTTCTTTTTGTAGGAGAGATGTTGATGGCTTAAGGAACTGGCTGGCGCCAGGAGTAGTTGAGGTTTAGTAGTAACGCTTTCCCTTTTCAATGTATCTCTTTTTTGGGGAACGTCTCTCTCTCTCTCTTTTTTTTTTTGTCTTCTTGAGACAGGGTCTCCCTGTAGCCCCAGCTGTCCTGGAACTCATTATGTAGACCAGGCTGGCCTCAAACTCACAAAGATCCACCTGCCTCTGCCTCCCAAGTGCTGGGATTAAAGGCGTGCACCACCACGCCCAGCAGGAACGTCTCTTTACAGCTTTGGATACTGGTTCATTTATGGTCCAGATACATATTTCCTTAAAATGAATTTACTTATGTTAAAAAGTAAATCAATTTGTAAAGAAATGCTTCAGTAACTTCATCTGTCCGTTGGTCACGATATTGATTGCTAGGGTTGTAGGAAACAAAACGATAGCAGTGTCAGGCCTTCATGGACCACAGAGTCCAGAGGGGAAGTAGATGAACAACAGACAGAGCGAAGAAGTGAACTAGAAGCCACCATGTGTGAGGGGTGAGAACATGTGCATGTGGTTGTGTGTGCTCACACATGTGCAGGTGCTCATGCTCATGTGTGTGAGTGTGTGTGGAGGCTAGAAGTCAATGTTGTGTGTCCTCCTCTACCAGTCTCTGCAGAAAGCTTATCAATTCAACTCTACAGGAATCTTCCTGCCTCTGCCTTCCCTGTGCTGGGTTTGTAGGTGTTTGCTGCCACACCTCGCTTTTTACATGGGTGCCAAGAATCTGAACTCAGGCCCTTATGTTGTGTGGTAAGCACTTTACTGGCTAAGTCATCTCCCAAGTTCCATTAGAAAACATTTTACAGGGAATACATCCTATAGAACAAGCAAAGAAAAATAGGGAGGGGATGACAGTGAAGGTGGGGTGGGGTTGTAATACAAATAGGGTGGCCAGGGAGTGCTTGATGGAGAAGGTGGTATTTGGAGAAAGATCCAAAGGTGCTATCTCACACTGGTGCCAAGGAAGAGTTTTCCAGTATGAGGGAGCCCCCAGAATGAGAACTCCAAAGCTAAACAAATTATGTGAAAACCATTAAATATCCTTAGCAGTCAGGAAAATGCAAATTAAAACTACACCAAGATTCCATCTCACACCAGAGTGCCTGTCATCTGGAAAACAAATGATAAGAACAAGTGCTGGTGGAGATGTGGGGTAAAGGAGCTTCTCTACACTGTTGCTGGGAGTGTAAACCTATGTAGCCACCATGGAAATCAGTGATTTCCAGCATAGCACAGAGACACCTGCACATCTGTTTATTGCACTATTCGATATAGCCAAGATGCGGAACCAGCCTAGATGCCCATCAATAGAGAGAGAAAGAAAATGTGCTGTATACACACAATGGAGTTTTATTCTTCCACAAAGAAGAATAAAATTAAGTCATTTGCAGGAAAATGGAGGGACATGGAGATAATCATGCTTAGGATGGGGACTACTTAGGCAGAAGAAAGGGCCCAGCCAGAGGGGGAGGGTGGACAAGAGTGGGTAACGGGGAGTGACTGTGAGCAGAGTACATGATACACATGTATGGAGATGTCATAATGAAGTTCTGTATTTTGTATGCTAAGAAACTTAATGGTAAAAACAGGAAGCTCTAAGGCACATTGGGAATGGGAGGGTGAGGAAGGACAGTACCTGTGCATTGGAATGGAAGAAGCCAGGGAGCGGGCAGGAGAGCAAAGGTCAAGGAGGTTATGAGGTAGAAGACAGTACAGGGTCCCGTGGGACTGCACTAGGAATGTAATTATTGCCATTCCTCACTGGGAGCCAGTGGGGACTTGAACAGAGAAATGACATGATCTGACTCCTATCCTCAAAGCTTCCTTGTGGCTGTTGTATTGGAACAGACCCCAGGGGCTGGGGGAGGAAACAGGAACACCCAGGGAGGAACGCTCTAGAAATTCAGGCATGAGACAATGCCAGCTTGGGCTGAATGATTGTGGGTGATGTGGTAAGGTTCCGGGTCTGTTTTGAAGGTGGAACAAGCCTATGGAACGGAACGAGGGAGGCCACGATGTTCTTTTGACCTGAGCAGTAGAGAAAATGGAATTGGTCACACAGATAACACAAGACTGGTGAGTAACTGATGGGGGTCGGGGGTGGGGGGAGGTGTTCCCTTGCATCCTTTTGGCTTTGAAACACCTGTTAGGTATCCCAGTGAGCATGGTGAGTAGGCCCTTGGGTGTTTGAGACTGGAAGTCAGGGGAAGGGACCCAGCTGGGGCATCAAGTTACCAGATGAGCCAATGCCAGAGCTGGGTCTCCTCTTCTTCCCTGTCAGCCCTGTGTTGGCAGCTCTTTGGTTGGTTAAAGGCCAAAATCTGGGTCCCAGAATGAGGCAGGCAGATGGTACAGGGCACCTTTCCTGGTAGTTCTGGGAAAACATATCAGCCTTGTGTGGCTATGAATGGACAAAGAAAATTTGCTTTGAAAAACCATCTTTTCAGCCTAATCCCTTCGTACCTGTTTTACATGTTCAGCTCTTCAAACTGACCCACGCTGTCATTTTTGCTTCCTAAACTTACCTTTTTCTTTGCACAGCTTCTATTTCTGCTGGGAAGGAGTTGTCTGAAGTCTGAACTATATATGTAAACCCCCCTGTTAGGGTTTCCTGACTGTTCTGATGGTGGATGATCTGGGGCATCTGGTTTCCACATCACAGGAGGGAAATTTCTTCCTGTCATTATGTTTCTGCTGCAGATTGAGTCAAAATGCTTCAGGTCTTAGGACCAAAAGCAGATTCCTAGGCAGATTGAGTCAAAATGCTTCAGGTCTTAGGACCAAAAGCAGATTCCTAGGATGTGTTTTTGCTACAGATGTAAGGATGGCTCAGCATGGAAACAGGGAAGAGGAAAATTTAAAATAATAACAGCCCAAACCTCTTGGTCGCTTCTATTTGCCGGGCTCTATTTGGTAGGCTGTGCTGCTGGTATCCTGACAGGAAGGCCTGTGCTGTCTGGACAATCACTTGCCAGCTGCTGTGGGTATAGGCTCCAGTCATCGTCAGTTGCTCCCTGAATAAGGACTCTCTCTGTGTGAATACAGGCCTCACCTGTGTGGTTAGGGACCTTACCTGTGTGAATAGAGGCCTCACCTGTGTGGATAGAGCCCTCACCTGTGAGGATAGAG
>NW_008329714.1:1230578-1234825 GCF_000622305.1 Nannospalax galili
GCAGATTGAGTCAAAATGCTTCAGGTCTTAGGACCAAAAGCAGATTCCTAGGATGTGTTTTTGCTACAGATGTAAGGATGGCTCAGCATGGAAACAGGGAAGAGGAAAATTTAAAATAATAACAGCCCAAACCTCTTGGTCGCTTCTATTTGCCGGGCTCTATTTGGTAGGCTGTGCTGCTGGTATCCTGACAGGAAGGCCTGTGCTGTCTGGACAATCACTTGCCAGCTGCTGTGGGTATAGGCTCCAGTCATCGTCAGTTGCTCCCTGAATAAGGACTCTCTCTGTGTGAATACAGGCCTCACCTGTGTGGTTAGGGACCTTACCTGTGTGAACAGAGGCCTCACCTGTGTGGATAGAGCCCTCACCTGTGAGGATAGAGCCCTCACCTGTGAGGATAGAGGGTTTACCTGTGAGGATAGAGGCCTCACAAGTGTGGATAGAGGCCTCACCTGTAAGGATAGAAGCCTCATCTGTGAAGATAGAGGCCCCACTTGTGTGGCTAGAGACCTTACCTGTATGGACACAGACCTCACCTGTGTGGATAAGGGCCTCACTTATGTAACTAGAGACCTTACCTGTGTGGATAGAGACCTCACCTGTGTGAATAGAGAACTCATCTATGTGAATAGAGGCTTCACTTATAAAGGCCTCACTTGTTTGAATAGGGGCCTCACCTGTGTGAATAAGGGTCTCACCTGCGTGGATAGGTGTGGGTCTCTCCCTCCCCTCGTGGGTCGTTGGCCACCGATCCACGAGAACAAAGGGAGCAGAAGTGACGAATGGGGTCAGGACGGCCAGTGAGCACTGACAGAAGAAAGCCCTTCTGGGGAGGCAGATTCAGTGATTCAACAGCTCCGTTTATTCAGTGGGGGTCAGGGAAAATATAGTGTGGAGGCAGCATCCAAAGCTTCAGCTGATAGGTGCTCATAGTATGCTTTATTTACATGTGGTAGGGGGATCCTATCATCTGGCTATAGGGCAATGTGTAATTATCATATAGAAAAAACCCGGGGGCAGTTTTATTGCAGGTAACTATGCCAAAGGTCATGTTCTGAATAAGGTCAGGCATTTGTGCTTGGTGGCACTTTCCAAGTAGTCAGGCAGGAATCCCCTGCTGAGAAAGGAGCCGACCTTAACAGCAGGGTTCCCCAACAGATAGGGGTCTCACTTGCTTAAGTAGGATTCTTCTCTGTTCGAATAGGGGCCTTATATACATGAAAAGGGTCCACTTGACTTTTTCCTGTGATAGGCAGCAGCAACAGCTTGTGACTGGTTACCAGAAGCTGGAGCCTTGCCTTCAGTCTGGGATGAGCCACGGTTCAGTGCTTGGGCCTGAGTTCCTTGTGGGATTACACTGAAGGCAGACTTGGACTGAGATTCCATCAGTGCTTTAATTTCCTTCATCCCGTTCTACTTGCCTCATTCCCATTCTCCTGAGAACTGCCTTCATCCCAGCATCCCATGTCAGCCTTTCTGTGGTCCTGGTCTTAAGTGTGACATATTTTACTATTATGTAAGCCTCTCACTTGCCCTCTGACACAGACTACTAGTAATATGAACTTAACAATGATGCCCTTTGTTCTCTGCAGATGTGGATGTAGAGACTCAAGATTAGTGGCCAGCGGGGCCACCTGTAGGAGTGGAGCCAGCATCTCTGCAAAGCTCATGTTCCTAGTGTGGCATCTCTCCTGCCCACAGGGTTGGTCTCAGATATTTTCATCCTCAAAAGTTTGTTTCCTTTCTCATCTCTGGAGGCAAATGTAGATTTCCAATAGAGTATTACCTGGAGGGCCAGCAATCAGCCATTAGTATTGACTACTGGCAGAAGGGTTATAGGTATCTACATCCTTGGGGACGTAAAGAAAGGTGGTTACTCAATAGTGCAGCTGGTTGCAATTCCTGGGGCCAGAATAAGTAGATAATCTTGGAAAAACCAAACCATGTCCCATTAGGTTTGCGGTTCACTGGTCTCCAGTCACCCGTACATCGCTCACACATAATACCACCTGCTTCAGGCTTGGTCTCAGATGCTTCTGTGTAGAGGTACAGACTGTGCAGAAAACCACACAGGGTGTGGATGTGCCTATTTCTCTAGGTGCTGTTGGTAATTAGTGTGGTCTCCTTTTGAAAATTTTTAAATCAGGTGAAATAAAATTATTTTTTTATCTTCTCCCCTGGTCTTCATAAAACCATCACAACTGTTTGAAAAACTACAAGCTATTCTCCGCAAGAGAGGAACTTGAACTGTCGGGTTTGCTGAATGAGGAGAGGGCCTTGGTTCCCCTGTGTAATTTACTCCAAAGTGTGCCCTGAGGGCTTCTGCCATCTGCTGGTTTGGCTCCTTTCAAAACAGGACTCTGTATCACGATGCGCAAGAGGAAATCTGACTTGGGTTCGAATGCTCATGACGTGCATACTGGATGTAAGAAGGCTGGTGAAAGGGCAAGCTGTATTTAAAAATGACCCAAGGAGTTCTGACTGATGGCATTGTCAATATCCGTCCAGAGTGGTGATGCTGGCACACATAGAGAAGTGTAAATGATTCTCTGAGAATACACGTCCCATGCCACATACCAGTGTTGCTGTAGCTGGAAAAAAACCAGGGATGGTGCACTTTGTAGTCATTGACCTGATATGTCATGTCTGCCATGGAGGTAAGCGTTTTAGAAGCACCGTGCCCTTCAGTTCTCACAGCATCCCATGCCGCATGAAGAAGCATTTTAACCCTGTAGGTGATGAAATCAGGATTTAGAAAACCCACTTGCATTCTACTTTGCAGTCAGTAAACGAATCCTTACCAAGGACAGAATGTTACTTGGTCCAGGGCCATATCACACTGTGGGTCAGAAAATCAAGTTTGTAATTCATGGTCTGGTATCAGAAAATATCGGTGTGCACTGAAAGAAGCAGGGACCAGCTTCTAAACACTTGTCATAACAGTGCACTGCTCTGGGTAACTGGGAGCACACATGTGTTTGTGTGTATTTGGTTGTGATAGAAGATGCATTTCATACTGCAAGTCGTAATTTAAAAATTTGAATTGAACACCTCCCTATAGTGCATGTGTTTCTTTGGGTCCCTGACTCTACAAGGAACAGAGTCATACCAAGCACACCTCAGGAGGACAACTAGGAGCACAGGAAAATAAGGCAGACAGGGCAGTGCCTTGTGGGCTAACTTCTTCCTAAATAATCCCTTTCTACTTTTACTTTCCTCAAAATCTAGATTTTGCATTTGAGAGAAAACATGAAACACATCTTTTTCTCTTTTTGGGCATGTTTATGCTTATTGTGTGTGTGCTAGCATTGGGTGTCCACCTCTATTGTCCTCTATCTTAGGTTTTGAGACAGGGTGTCCTACTTAATTCTGAGCCTGCCAATTCAGCTAGGCTGGATGGCCAGCGAGCCCAGGGATCCTCCTGTCTCTGCCTCCCGAGCCCTGGCATTATAGCTTCTTCTATTCCTCTGGCTCTCTCTCTTCCTCCAGTTAGTCTGCCTTTCTGCTTTCTTACCACGTTTCATTACCCTCTCTATTTCTCACACCCCCAGAATCTTTTCCTCCCCTCTCATGACTCCTCTAAGTTCACAAATACACAGAATTTTAAATCTACATTCCACATATGAGAGAAAACAAGCAGTAGTTGGTCTTTTGAGTTGGCTTATTTTACTTAACACTGATTTCCAGTTCCATCCATTTCTCTGATGATGCCACGATGTCCTATTTCTTTTTCTTTAAATTATTTATTTAATAACCACATGCTTAGAAGAAGCATTTCATTACATCAGATCTGACATATTCAATAACAATTTTCTGAGCTAGGATGCATCTCTTACAAAATTGGCTGTACATTTTTAGGTTTACAGTTGAATTATTACGGTTATACAATATTGTACTCAGTATAAAACCTATAAGACATAAAATTAAATGAGGTTTTAACCTTTAAAAAAGATCTCCATTTCATTATTAAAATATAGAGTTTCATGCAGAAAACTTCATTTTTAATGCAATTGACATTAAGATGTTTGCACATGCGTTTCTAATCTCTCTATATAAGATTATTACTAGTCACTGTCGGTTACTTTCTGAGCTCCTTGGCATCTAAGCATGGATATAAAGTCATCACGTAGATTTCAATGGTAATGTTTTTCACATCCACCAATTATTAAGGAGAAAATTTTTATGCTTTGAAGAACTATTTTTTTAAATTTTTTAAAATTTATTTTTGTGTGAGAAGGGTCAGGAAG
>NW_008329714.1:1235198-1235685 GCF_000622305.1 Nannospalax galili
TGTATGTGATTATTACTAGTCATTATCAGTTGCACTTGGAACCTTGGTGCCTGTATACGTCTATAAAGTCATCGGGTAGGTTTCAATGGTAACGTTTATCACCTCTACTAATTAACATGATGTAAATTTCCATGCTTCCTCCTCAAATATAATACATATGTGTTGATTTTTTTTTTGTGTGTGTGTATATCACCCAGAACATCCCAAACCATCTCATTTGACTATACACCCAATTCCCAGATGGCACCCTCCCACAGCCTCCCTTCCCCCACTAGAGCCCTTATACTCTGATATCCCTGCTACTGTCTGCTGTGTTGTTGGCATCCCCAGCCATTCCCAACTACCTGCCCTTCTGGTGACTCTAGTCAGCCTATCTAGAGGTCTTTCTTTTGGAAGGTCAACTGTTCCTCATCTAGCAGTAATCAGTTGTCAATATTCCTTTAGATAAGATTGGGGTCTGCTGTTCATTTTCCAAGTTCTATGCTGG
>NW_008329714.1:1237522-1238844 GCF_000622305.1 Nannospalax galili
TAAGTTCGTTATATATTCTGGTAATTAAACCTCTATCAGATGTATCGCTGGTGAAGATTTTCTCCCATTCTTTGGGTTTTCTGTTTGTTTCCTTGGTTGTCTCCTTTGATGTACAGAAGCTTTTTAGTTTAATGAGGTCCCACTTGTTAATTCTTGCCCTTGTTTCCTGGGCTATTGGTGTCCGGTTTAGAAAGTCCTTTGCTACACCTATATCTTGTAGGTTTTTCCCAATGTTTTCTTCTAAGAGTTTCAGAGTTTCAGGCTTTACATTGAGGTCTTTGAGCCATTTGGAATTGACTTTTGTGCAGGGTGAAAGATAGGGGTTTAGTTTCATTCTTCTACAAGTGGAGATCCGGTTTTGCCAGCACCATTTGCTGACATGCTGTCTTTCATCCAGGGAATATTCCTGGGCTCTTTGTCACATATCAGATGGCTGAAAAAGCATTTACTCATATTTGGATCTTCAGTTTTGTTCCATTGATCTATGGGTCTATTTTTGTGCCAGTACCATGTTGTTTTTATGACTATAGCTCTGTAATACAGCTTAAAATCTGGTGTAGTAATCCCCTGCATTAATCTTGGTGCTCAGGGTTGCTTTGGCTATCTGAAGTCTTTTGTGCTTCCATATGAATCTTAGGATGGGGTTTTCCAATTCTGTGAAAAATGTTATGGGGATTTTGTTTGGCATTGCATTGAATCTATAAATGGCTTTTGGTCGGATGGTCATTTTCAGAATATTAATTCTTCCAATCCATGAGCATGGGAGGTCCTTCCATCTTCTAATGTCTTCCTCAATTGCTTTCTTTAAAGTTTTAAAATTTTCATTGTAGAGGTCTTTAATGTCATTGGTCAGGTTTAATCTGAGATTTTTTTTTTTTTTTTTGCAGTTATTGTGAAGGGGAGTGTTTCCATGTACTGTTTCTCTGATGGCTTCTTATTAGTATATAAAAAGAAAAAAAATGTGTAAGCTGCCATTTTCCTGAAGATGTTAATGATTTCTAGCAGTTTTCTGGTGGAATTTTTGCCATCCCTTAGATATAATATCCTATCATATGCAAAAAGGGATAGTTTGATCTCTTCTTTTCCAATTATTACTCCTTTAATTTCTTCCTCTTATCTTATTGCTCTTGCAAGAGTTTCAAGCACCATATTAAAAAGGGGTGGAGATAGTGGGCAGCCTTGTCTGGTTTCTGATTTCAATGGGAATGCTTCCAGTTTTTCTCCATTTAGAATGATGTTTGCTGAGGGTTTGTTGTATATGGCTTTAATTATGTTGAAGTATGTTCCCTCCAGTCCAATTCCCTCTAGGACTTTGAACATAA
>NW_008329714.1:1239412-1239789 GCF_000622305.1 Nannospalax galili
TTGAATAAAGTAAGTAGAATTGGATGCAGATCTTCTTTAAATGTCTCGTAGAATTCTGCTGTAAATCCATCTGGTCCTGCACTTTTTTTAGTCAGGAGGTTTTGTATTACTGTTTCAATTTCTTTTTGTGTTATGGATCTGTTTAATCTGTTAATCTCTTCTTGGTTTAGTTTTGGTGGTCCCCATGCCTTTAGATATCTGTCCATTCCTTGTATGTTTTCAAATTTGGTAGCTTATAGGTTTTTAAAGTATTCCCTCATGATATTCTGTATCTTTCTGGTGTCTGTTGTGATGTTTCCCCTTTTATCTCTGAGCTTATTAATTTGAGCTCTGTCTCTCTTTCCTTTGCTTAATTTAGCTAAAGATTTGTCAATCTT
>NW_008329714.1:1239949-1241464 GCF_000622305.1 Nannospalax galili
GAGGTGCTCTTTCTTTCTTTTGGTTAATTGGGCTAGCGGTCTGTCAATCTTGTTTATCTTTTCAAAGAACTAGCTCTTGGAATTGTTGATTCTTTATATTATTTTCTTTGTTTCGATTCCATTAATTTCTGCCCTGATTTTTCTTATTTCTTTTGGTCTCCTGGGTTTGAGTTTCATTTGCTGTTGCTATTCAAGTGTGTTGAGTTGCACTGTTAAGTCATTTATTTGTGTTCTTTCCGATTTTTTGATGTAGGCACTTAGAGCTATAAACCTCCCTTTGAGGACAGGTTTCAGCGTGTCTCAGAGGTTTTGTTGTGTTGTGTTGTGTTGTCCTTTTCATTTAGTTCCAAGAATACTTTTTATTTATTTCTTAATTTCTCTTTTGACGCATTCATCATTCAAGAGTGTGTTGTTTAATCTCCATGTGTTCATGTGGTGACTAGGGCTTCTTCCGGTGTTGATTGTAAGCTTTATTGCATTGTGGTCTGATAGAATGCATGGAATTATTTCAGTCTTTTCGTATTTTTTGAGGTTTGCTTTGTGCCCCAGTATATAGTCGATTTTGGAGAAGGCTCCATGGGGTGCTGAGTAGAAAGTATGTCCTTTGGTGCTTGGGTTGAATACACGATAGATGTCTGTTAAGTCCATTTGATATATGGTATTGTTTAATTCAGGTGTCTCTCTGTTAACTCTGCCCTGTTGACCTATCTAATGGAGACAGTGGGGTATTGAAGTCCCCTACTCTTAATGAGTTGGGATTAATCTGGGTCTTAAAGTCCTGTAGTATTGTTTTTATGAAGTTGGGTGCACCAGAGTTTGGTGACTATATGTTCATGATTGAAATATCTTCTTGATTCATTGCTCCTTTAATCAAAATGAAGTGGCCTTCTTTGTCTCTTCTGATTAGTTTTAGTTTAAAGTCTATTTTGTCAGATATTAGAATTGCTATGCCTTTTTCCTCAGTGGCATTTGCTTGGTATAATTTTTTCCATCTTTTCACTTTGAGATGGTGTCTGTCCTTGAAAGTGAAATGAGTTTCTTGCAGACAACAAAAAGATGGGTTTTTGTTTCTTAATCCATTCATCTAGTCTGTGTCTTTTGACTGGGGAGTTCAGTCCATTAATATTTAAAGTTATTAATGAAAGATGAGTATTGAATCCTGTCATTTTTATTTCTGTTTACATTCTTGATATAGCTGTGCATTTCCATAGTTACACCTTCATTAAGTTTCTTTCCATAACCCTTTGGGTTTAGTCATTCCTTTCTCCAGCTCTTCGAGAACTCTCTGAAGGGCTGGTTTTGTGGACATGAATTCTATCAGCTTATTTGTGTCATGGAAGATTTTTCTTTTTCCCTCGACTATAATAGACATTTTGGCTGCGTAAAGTAATCTGGGTTGGCATCTGTGGTCATTTAGAACTGGGAATACTTTGGTCCAGGCTCTCCTGGCTTTCATAGTTTGCACTGAAAAGTCAGCTGTAATCGTGATGGATTTTCCTTTCTGTGTGACTTGTT
>NW_008329714.1:1241829-1253721 GCF_000622305.1 Nannospalax galili
TTCCTTCTTCATTTCAGCCTGAGTATTCTTCAATATTTCTAACTCTTTTCTGAATTCATTCAGAAGTTTATCCCTATCTTCCTTCAGTTCTTTGATTTCTTTTTTTGTGTGTACTTTAAATTCACTGAATTCTTTAATCATGTTTATAATTGTTCTTTTGAATTCCAAGTCCTGTATTATCTCTAGGGGGTTCTCATTGTACTCCTCTAAAGGAATATTGGTATTTGGAGTGGATATGGTATTTTGGTTTTTCATGTTATTATTTTTTCTCTGTGATTTTGACATGTGGATTTCTTTTGTAGTTCCTGATTCTTGTGTGAGACTCAAGCCTTCAAGTTTAGGTCTGATTTTTTTGTTTTTGTAAACTTTATATGTCTTTGTGGTTCGCTTTTTGGGCATGAAAGGCTGGTTCCCCTAAGCTTCCAGTTCTCTCTTTTGGTTTTTATATTGTAGTGGCCAGATTGCTTTTGTCTTCAGGAGTTCCCTCAGTGGCCCAAGTCAGATGAGGATCAGATGCTCTCAGGCTTTCTCCTAAGGTCTGGATTCCTCCAGGAAAGATTTTGGCCTCAGGAATTTGTGGGTTGGACTGGCCTGCGAGCCAGGCCCAGGAAAGATGCTGGTCTAGGGCAGCTGGTGGCCGTGCCACCCGGAGATGCAAAGGCAGATGGGGGTGGGAAGCAGCCCCAAGTGCTCCTCAGGACTGCACTGAGGAGCTGGGTTGGTCTGGATGCAAAGTTTCAGGAAGAGGAAAGATCAGCCCCACATCCTGGAAAGAGGCTGGCAGGTGGTGCAGGCCCAGGGAAGCAGAGGGAGGTGAAGGCATGGCCAGGCCCAGGAGCAGTGCTTTTGGGGACCAGAGAAGGCACTGAGTTGGTCCGTATGAAAAGGATCAGGAAGAAGTAGTGGTTCCCCAGGTGTCTGGGGCCCCAAGACAAGGAATAGGACAGGACCCAGACTAAGAGGATAGACCGGCAGGGGAGATGGGAGGGTGAATGGGGCTGGGGGAGTCAAGGTGTAGAGGGCGCGATGGACTTACCCAGGAGAGAGGCCTGCGGGTGGGAGAGAGGCCTGGGGGTCCTGCAGGTCCAGGGAAGCAGCGCCCTACTTCTTTATAGCTGTATAAATTCTACTGCACATATGTATCACACCTTCTTCATCCATTCATCTGTTGATGGACTCTGTGAATAGTGCTGAAATAAACATGGCTGTGCCAGCATCTCTGTGGTATGCTGGCTTAGAATCCCTTGAGTATATACCAGCCTGTTAAGACTTTACATTCATTTTTGACACCATGAATCCTTTGCTAAAAGGTGCTGTGGAAGAAGTGCTGACTTTGGGAGTAGAAAATGTGAGTTCAGAATGAGCAGGACTTGGTATTTGCGTTCCTCCATGACAGCCAGTGTCTGCTGAGATCCTTCGTCAAAATTTCTCAGCTGAGGAGACTTCGGCATATATTTCCATTCAAACTAAGGACCTCTGGCTAGTTCTGAAGCTTTCTGAGACTCAGTCTCCTCTTTGGAGTAGAAAGGTCAATACATATGATACAGTGTTGTTGGGAGACTGAGGCACAGATTAGGTACTAAATAAATCTTGTCTTCTTTCCATCCAGGGAAGTGGGATCTTGATCCTCTTCTCCTGGTGTCCTAAAGCCTCCTGCTTGCCGGAACTCCTGAGGCCAGTATTGATTCTAAGACTGAAGCTCTATTTTTGGTGATCTAGTCTGGTGTGTGTGCGTGTGTGTGTGTGTGTGTGTGTGTGTGTGTGTATGCATTGGTGGGCATGCCCGTGTACACATGTGGATGCCAGACATCAATGCTGAGTGTCTTCCTCTAGTGCTGTGCACCTTTCATTTTGAGACAGGGTCTCTCATTGAACATGGTGCTCATCCATTGGCTATTGGACAGACTGGCTGGCCAGCCTGTCTCCTTAGTGCTGAGATGGAATGACCCATCCACTGTGGATTATACCATTACTTGGCCTGGGATCCTGGATTGTATAAATGCAGAGTGGGAGCTGAGCACCACACTCATCCTTCTCTGCTTCCTGGCTGTGGATGGGATATGAGCAGCTGCTTCAGGCACCTGCCACCTTGACCTTCCCACCATGATTGACTGCACCCTTAAATTGTGCACCAAAATACACCTTTTCTCCCTTAAGTTGCTTTTGTCCGAGTATTTTATTAGCAAGGGAAAACTAGCCAGACACCAAGTTTCATTCTTCTAGACCCAGCAACCCATGATTCTTGTCTAGACATCTCCAGACTTCTTCCCAAGTCTGAGAAACGTCCTCTGGGTGCACGCCCCTGAGCATTCTGCTGGTATTACCTTCTGCTTCTCGGCAGGGCCCAAGATGACTGCAGGGGATATGGATGAAGTTTCTGTATGCAAGATGGAGGGATCCATGGGCTGTAACAAAGCCCTTCAATAGGAAATGGAGACAAGATGAAAGGGGAAGGGTTGGGAGCTCAGACTCCACTTGTCTACTGACCCTCACTCTTCAAGCTCCTTGTTTCTTGGTTTCCTCTTTTATAGATTCAAAATAGACCCTGCACTGGTGGGATTTGGTGACGATCAAATAACAGATCTGATGTAATGTGCTGAAAGAAGCCTTACTCATACATCATTCAGTGGGTTTCAGTAAAGGCTTCCTGTAGGCAGAGGGTTCTCAAGGGGGCCTTGCAGATGGATTTGGAAATGTGATATAGACATGGACTGGAAGTGGTGAATCCAGACAGGAAGAGCCGACAGTCAAGGGTTGGAAGCAGTGTTGACATAAGACAGTTGATGGGGACTCAGGGTCACTGGAAAGTTGGCCTGAGGTGAGCTGACAGCATCACAACAGGTGAGTTGAGGATGTGTACTCTGATGGAGTAAGAAACCAGCATTTCTTTAGCTTGACGCCTGACTGCCATTGTGGGAGACCACAATGGTTTTGCTAAATGCAGTTCCCCAGTTGCTAGCACTGACTCAGCAATTGGGTTTGTGGATCACAGACACAGAGCCAAGGCCAACGTTGACTGCTGGCTGGTCTTAGAAATTTGAGTGGCACTGAGAGTGAGGGTGTCTTACCTTGCTGGAAGGAGCAGACCATTGGTGTACATCTGTGACACTGAAGGAACTGTTGTTCCAAACACGACACCAAATGGAAAAAACTTTGGTGGCAAAGATGTCAGAAGCCACTGCCTTTAAGGCGGCTGTGTGTGTGTGTGTGTGTGTGTGTGTGTGTGTGTCTAGGAGATTGCAAATCGATATCCCATTTCCCTTGGAGTTTACACAGCTGCCCACAGGGCGATTCCTGACTGGAGGATAAATAGGGCCATATTGCTCAGCAATAGAACAATGAATTTTCCAGATGGGCCACACATCTTTCCTATAGGCCTTTGAAGAGCCAGTCCAGACCACTGAGAAGGTGCTTAGTACTTCTGCCTCCCCCAGCTGGTTCCCCAGGGTGCACGGGTTGCCTGAGTGATTGCTATTTGCAGAGTGATGCCTGGATGCTGAGCCAGTTCCTTGGAAGTCACAGGTATATTGTTACTCACATGCTGGGCTCTCTACCTGCTGCATTGTGGTTGAGGGCAGGGCCATTTTAGACTACTCTCTGTTCAGCCTTCTAAATCCATTAGATTTAGTCAGGTTGTGCTTACTCACATTTGACAAAGGTTGATTTCATATTATTTTTAAAATAAAAAGATTTATTTATGTATTTATTTATGTGTATGTGCGTGTCTCTGCTATGTGGGTAGGTGCTATAGAGCTTGACACTCATTGAACTCAGCCACAAGCCTTGCTGTGAGTCTGACATTATTACTCAGTTCTGCACACTAAGATTCCCAGGGTTCCTAGCATCACATCCTGTGAGCTAGAAATACAGCCAAGACCTGCTCATGGAGGTGCAAGACTTCGAGTTGGTGGGAATGTTTAGTGCAGTGCTGGTCTGGCACAGGAAGCAATGTCTGGGTATTTCTTCTCTTTTCCCTACCAACCACCGTGCCCTCACATGAGCCACTTTCCCTGCAAAGTGGGACTCATTAGACCTGTTATCATGAGCTGGGCTCCTGAACTGCATTTAAGAGTCTCTAGCCTCTTCCTTGTTATGCTTTCTTTGTGTGTGTGTGTGTGTGTGAATGTATTCATGTGTGTGCATATGTACATGAATGCATGCATGTGTGTGCATGCATGTGGAGGCCAGGGGTCGATGTTGGATGTTCTCCTCAGTTCCTCAGTTGGTCTCTACTTTATTTTTTTGAGGCAAGGTCTCTCACTGGCCTGGAGCTCACTGATGTGGTTAGCCTGGCTGGCAGAGATCTCCAGGGATCCTCCTGCTTCTGCCTACCTGGTGTTGGGATTACAGATCCATGCGGCCACACCAGCTTTTTATGTGCATGCTGGAGGTCCAAACGCAGATCCTCATGTTTGTGTGGAAAGCATTTTACCAACTGAACCATCTTTCCAGCCTCCTCTTTTTTTTGGGGGGGGGCAGGGTTTTGCTGTATATCCCTGAACTCACACTGGGACCCATTTGATGGTAGGCAGTCACCCCTTCCTTAGTTTCAGGAGCCTTCCTCACAGGATGAATTTCCCTAAGTTGTACCAAGGTTACCAAATCCCAGTGAGCTGACATGGAGTCATTAGAGAGATGAATTCTGGGCTTCAGCTGTGAGGGCTCGCTTGGTCAATGGCCTTGATGGCGACATCAGAAGACTTCCTCCTCCATCCTGGAGGTAGCAGCAGGGGCTCATGGGCATCAGGATCCTGCAGGATTGTGTCAGGCCAAGACTGGGGGTACCTGGCCTTTGAATTCTGAGTTCCATCAGCAGATGGAGAGGAAGTGGGAAGGATGTGTGGTGAGTGAGGCAGGAGAGACCCCACTCATTGCCAGGCAACCAGATAAGGACCTTGAGGGTGAGTTAGTTGCCTGGGTGGTAAGACTAGCAATACAGGCTGATTAAGGGCAAAGTAGAATGAGAGGGTTGGACCCTTGAGAGGCACTGCTTTCCTGGATTTCAGTTGTCATTACAGTGAGATGCACAGATCTAGCCACCTTCAACAACAAAAGAGGAGCCAGTTTGATACCTAGTTTCCTCTTTGCCTGTTTAGCAGTAATCAGTTCAGAGGAGAGGATTCAGTTGGTTTTTGATGCCTCCATGTGTCATGAGATGCCCCTATTCAAGCCACCCAACAGCCCCAATGGAAGGACCATCACCTTCTATGCAAACCCTTGGTTCATTAGGGACAAGCATAATGACTAGTTACACTTGAAAGCACATGACACAGAATAGGGTTTCCATCTGCTTATTTTGAGGAAAGGTCTTTCTGTGTATCTCTGGCTGACCTCAAACTCATGGAAGTTTTCCTGTCTCAGTCTCCTGAGTGCTGGGAGGAAAGGTGTATGCTACCATGTTGAGACAGAGTGATTTATATAAGAGCAGAATTATTGGGACATAGTTTTAAAAAGGAGCTGGATTCATGACAGAAAATGCAGCATTGTTTACTCTCCTTGGGTTAATTTGAGTTTTGCCTTTGGATTCTATATACAGCTTCCTGGTAGGTTTGAGCTGACTTGACCTCATGAAGCTGTTGCACCAGAGACTGATGATGAGCAGGTCAAAGGTATGGCAGCCACACCACTTAGCCTGTAGAGTGACCGATGACTCTACTTGTGGGAATGGCTTTTACAACATGGGCATACTCAGGACAGATAACTTTTACTTAACCTTCAACCAAAACATTACTTATCTTACTTTGTTTGTAATGTAGACAAGCTCACTGAGCTTTATGCACTTCTTGATCCCTAGACATATGCCCTTAATTCCTCATAACCCTTCCTTGCCTGAGACACAAAATAATATATGTATGTATGTATGTGTGTTTTACATATCAAAGCCCTGCAAACAGCACTTATTTCATTGAAAGCAATGAAAACAATTAATAACACCTTTATGGTTGCACGTGTGCTATTCTAAGTTCATAGGAGTCACAAGGGACAGAATCTTCTGATAAGGGTTCACTTTTACTTCCCCATTTCATGCTGTTTCAATTAAAGAATGGGTGAACCTTTATTGGTGAGAATTCTGAAGGATCAGGCTCTCAACAGTTCAGGTCCACTCTTGACTGAGATGGATGCTAAGAGTCAGGCAGCTTTTATTTAAGATCACTGTAATGTGGATTCACACAGTAAATGTCACATCTACTAATGCTAAACACGGGAAGGATGTGAGTGGCCCTTCCAGCCAGGACATGCCAAAACCTCCAAGAGATGGCTGGAAACTCCACATCTCCTGCTTAGGTACCAGGCACCACATATACCTTGGGAGACTTATGGACATAGGTGGTGGGAACCATGCCTCTGAGTTCACGGATGAGGGTCTTGATGCAGGATCAGATTTCAGTCTCTCACACCACCTGACTTCCACTCCACATTCTGCAGTAAGCACATGGGTGCCACAGTTGTGAGAACCCAGGTCCTTCTCTGTCTCCTGGTTTTTCTACCCAAGCAGTTGAAAACCTATCTGTGTGATGTAGCCTGCAAAGAGGGCAAGACAGGTAGACTGAGAGGAGGTTGTAAAATGTTACAGTGGGTGAAACATGAAGATATGTCCTGTTTCTTTCTTTTCATTTTGGTTTTTACAGTAGCTGAACTTGGGGTGTTGTTTGCTTTAGTTGTGGGAAATGATCCTGAGGTCTAGGGGCTCTGAGAAAGCCTTACCTTGGTCTTCTCCGCCATGTGCTTTGACCATACATGGTCACAGATGTCACAGTTGTGATGTCTTAGTAGTGGTGACACGGGAAGTGTGCCAGGGGCAGGCACTGAAGTGCCTCCAGGGTGAGACAGTGAGATGAAGAATGAGCCTGATTGGCAGCCACGAGGGTGTAAGGGTGCACTTACCTTCTGGTACCTAAAGGGGGCAGCACCTTCAGCATCTGCCTACTGGGCCACAAATACAGGCAATAGTCTTATGGGATTTTCAGGTATTTCGAGGAGGACCTGGTAAAGTTTAGGATCCTATTTCCCAAAACCATTGGGTATACCAAGCAGAATGCATCTGTGGAGCAATGTGGCCTAAGATCCTCCCCTCACTTCCTGTCCCCTACTTATTCCTTCCCTGTCTTCCCCTCTTCCTTCTCCCTCCCCTCGTTTCCTTTGTCCTCTCCTTTCTTCCAGACACAGTCTTACTATGTAGCCCAGGTTAGCCTTACACTCACCATCCTACTGCATTTTCCTGAGTTCTGGGATTACAAGTGTTCAGCACCACGCCCAGGCCAATATGAGATGTTTGTGACTGTGTCCTGCATAGCCCAGCATGCAGTCAGCCTTCAGCTGCTCCACGCTTCTGCCCCTTTTGGTGTCATGAAGAAGAAAAAGAAGCCCAAGATTGGTGGAGGGGGAGGTTGCTGGTCTGTTGTCTTAACGGGTTAAGTCTCACCATTAACTTTTTTCGAGCTGATGGCTTTCTGTAGAAGAAATACCAGCTAGGCCTGGGCACCCTGAAAGCTCTATCAATCTTTCTATAACCCCATTAACACTCGCTGCATATTTCCTGTGAAAAAGGATTGGAAATGACCAGAGCCTGCAGAATGGAAATATCTGTCATGTACGAGGCGGCCGTGTGGGCACAGTGGGAAGACTGCTGGCACAGACTTCCTTTAGAATTGTTAAGGGAGGGGGGAATCACTTAACCCTGGGAATCTTATAACTTGACAATCATTACAATGGAATCACCTGTGCTTTCCATCTAGAAATATCTATTACCTTGAACTTGGGGTGAGATGCCAGCTCCCCAGGGAGCCTGGGGAAGAGGGAGATTTATTCGGGCAGCAATAATTGAGGAGTTCATTTGACTCCAGTGTGGATCTTTCAACCACAATCAATTTCACGCTCTGTCATAAATAATAGAGGTCGAGGAGGCAGCCAGGAGGGCGGGGGATCCGGCTGGCACTGTTGACAGTATTCAAACAATGTCAACAGAGAGATGGGACAGAGCCACTGTGTCAGCAGCTCAGACAGTTAATGGTGGGGCACTTCTTTTAACATGCCCCACCCTTTAAGGAGAAAGGCATTCAGATGCTGCAGATGAATTGCTTGGGAGAGCTCATCGGTGGACCCAGCACTTTTGTGGCCTAGGGGGTGTGTTGTAATAATGCCACTCCATATCTGGTCCCCTTAGGCTCCCAGTGTTTCTTGGGGAAAGTTGTCAGCTGAGAATTAATAAGTGACAGCTGTAATTGGCAGACTTTCAGGGACGCTTCAGGTTAGGTGCCTGAGGCTGTGTAGGAAATGACTGAAGTCGAAATTATATGGGGGAGGGAAGCAACAGTCTTAGCTGCTTTATAGAGATTTTTCCATTTCTAATGAAATGAAATGTTGAATTTTAGAAAACTCTGTATCTGGAAGATACTGACTTAAATACCTCCCAGCTTGGTCCTCTCCTCTTGGCTCAGGGGACAAAGGACTTTGCTGGCTTCTTCCACCACAGGGCCTTTGTACACAGCTTCCTCTGCCTCTCTTCTCTTTACCTGACCGTCTTCCAGCTTGAATTAAGCTCTTTTAGTTTCTAGATTGAGTTGTGTGGTCTCACTGGCAATCTGCACCATTTTCCCTAGTGCCAGTCTTAATTGAAATGAATGATCATTTGTGTGAGTGATAGGTATCCACCGAGACTGAAAGCTTGTTAGGGCGCCAGGTCGCTCTTGGAGACACTCAGCGTGTTTATTGAATGAATGTAAAAGCAAAAGAGGAAATACCATTGTGTCTGGAGGTGTCCTGTGTTCCTTTGTACTACAGTCTGGGGGCTCCGCTGGGCAGGAGAAAGAGGCCATGGGAACCTGCAGGGTTTATTTGGGACACTTGAATCTACTTTTTGACTGGCTTTGAGGATGTGGCCACCATTTGTTACCCCAGTGCCTGGATATCATCAGCTGGTCTGGGCATGGGGGCAAACCTGGAAAATAATATTCAAGTCTGCTGAAGGCAACATAATGGATTACGTTGCTATGATGGGGTAGCAGACAGGTGGGACCCAAAACTTGGGGCTCAGTTTGATCAATATCAGCAGAAAGTAGGAGACAGAGTCAAGACAAACGTGAGGCATATTGGATGACAAGCCTTTAGTTGCCCCCTGGAGTAACCCAGGTCTCCTAGTGGGGACTGGAGACTTCTTTCGGCTAATAGGAAGGATGGTGACTTGGTTGGGGTTTGTATGCTGGTGTGTGTGTGTATGTGTGTGTGTGTGTGTGTGTGTGTGTGTGTCTTTTTCATGGAGCAAAAGGGCAGGACTGTGATTTGCATGGATTTGCTGCCCCAAGGCCTGGAAGGTCTAAGGAGAATCAAACAAGGTCAGAAGCTAGAGGTAGAGATGTGTGTGTGTTCATGAATGCAAGCCTTTCTTTTTGTTTGAAGTTAATGCTAGACATGTAAACCCTGTTCCCGACCTGAACTTGCCCCATAGTGAATTCAAATTTATTTGTTACTCCTAAGGATTGGTTGTGCCAATGTGTCCCACCATCACAGATAGGGGAGGATGTTTTTTCAAGATAGGGTGGCTGTGTGCTCAGCCATTTCTAGTCATCAAGGACCACACTGGGAGATCCTGGACTCCTGTAGAGTCCACCTCAGGTCTGGACAAGAACAGGCCCACTCTGTCCAGCCTCTGGCTTGTCTTCTTGTCACTTTCCCCAACTGAGTTTGTCATCATGTGAGATCTTCAGCAAAGCACCTCCCATTCTGCTTCTGTTTGCTTGGACAGAGCCTGGACTAGCCTCAACAAAGCAGTCAGAGGAATCCTGTGGACACAGTCAGCTCACATCCATCCTTTGCTCCAAGCCCTCAGCTGCCACCTCAGTGGAAAAATCCAAGTCCTTAAAGCATTTGAGTCAATGTGGTCTTGCTCAGTCTCCTGCTATCTATCTTGTTTTCCTCCATCCAGTCCCTATCAGCTCTCTCCACATATACCATCAGTTCTCCTGTCTGGCCCTGTCCTTGCTGTCCCTCTGCCTTTGAATGCCCTCCCACTATGTAGTGGCTTGCTTCTGCCCCCTTACTAGGAGTGTATTCACTCCAAATGTTGCCTTTCTGGGAAAGCCTTTCTCACTGTCCTTTGTAAAGCACACAACATTGAACGAGCACCTTCCTTGCCCTAGTCCTTTGCATCTCTAGCACAGTCAGGTGGAAACCTGTGCTTGGAAAATAGGATATAGCCATGGCTAGCAGACTCCTCACTGAGCAGTGAGGCCAAAGTCAGATGGGTCTGGGCACCCTGCTTCTCAGACAGTCTCCTCCCAAGGACTTTTCCTGGGAACTGGAAAAGAAGTGGGAAGGGGCTGGGTTAGAAGAGAATAAATACATCCTGAGCAACATCCTTGCTGAAAGGTGGTCTGGCATCTCTGCCCATTATGTCCCTTCCCCTGTAGCTGTGCCCATGGCTTCTGGCTGTTGCACATGGAGCCCAGGCCTGTCCCCAGCATAGCATATCTGAGCAGAGCAAACTGTGGCGATAGCAAGGTGGGTCATCCACAGCCTGTTGACCTGAGACACAGCAGCCTCTTTGTCCTCCTCTTTTATCTGAGTTGATGCCTTTATTTTTATCTTTAAAATGCCTTTGTGTATACAAAAGCACTCTATATGGGGTTAGTCTTTTTTTTTTCAAACACAGCTTTCCAGCCCAATCATTTTAACTGGAAAGTTTTGTGTGGTGAAGGGCTTCTATCAGTGCATACACAATCTCCAAAACTTTGATGTTTTCCTGGGCTGAAACTGTGTTTGAGCATGGATGCCCCATCTCTAGTCCCTGGCAATGGCCATTCCACATTTTCTGTGGATTTGATTATTCTAGGAATCTTGGCCTTTGAGATTGACTTATTTCACTCAGTATAATGTCTTCCAGGTTCATCTGTGTTGTAGTGTGTGTCTAATTCCCCTTTTTCTTGCATGTGGATGTATATGTGCTACACATATACATGTGTGTATGTGCAGGCCTGAAGCTGCTGTGAGGTGTGATCATTCTGCACTTTATTACTGAGGCCGAGCCTCTCGTGGCTAGCTTATTCCGGCAGGTCAGGCTAGCCAGCTTGCCCAGGGAATCTCATCTCTGCCTCCCGAGTGTTGGGACTATAGGCAGCCACCACACCCACCTTACGTTTATATGGGTTCTGGGGATCTATACTCTAGTCCTCACACTTTCAGGGAAAGCACTTTATCTACTGAGCCATCTCCCCAGCCCTTCCTTATCTTCAAAGCTGAATAGGCTCTGCTCTGTGTGTGTGTGCATGCGTGTGCGTGTGTGTGTGTGTGTGTGTGTGTGTGTGTGTGTGTGTACCACATTCTGCTTGCCCATTCACGTGTCAGCATTCACCTAGGTTGCTGCCAGGTTTTGGTTATTGTGAACGTGGTTGCTATGAACATATCTGTTTAAATTCCTGTTTTCAGTTCTTGCAAGTATCTGCACAGAAGTGGACTGTTTGATCATGAATGATCCTATTTTACTTATTGGGGTGGGTTGTACTGCCCTGTGCTGCAGCAGCACCGTTTACAGTCCCACTGGCACTGAATTTCATTTTATTTGACTAATCGTTTTGGATATGACTTCTAGTATTTCAGTAAACAGAAGTGGAAAAGTGAGCACCCTTGTTCTAGCGACACTTTCCAGCTTCTGTTATTGAATTAAGTGTCGGCTGTAGGTGTCCTCTTTTTTAAAAAATTATTTATTTAATAACAACATACTTAGAAGAAGCATTTCATTACAACAGCACTGACATATTCAATAACAATTTCCTGAGCTAAGATGCATCTCTTTCAAAATTGGCTGTACATTTTTAGGTTTACAGTTGAATTATTACAGTTATACAATATTGTACTCCGTATAAACCCTATAAGACATAAAATTAAATGAGGTTTTAA
>NW_008329714.1:1253983-1255358 GCF_000622305.1 Nannospalax galili
CTAAGATGCTTCTCTTTCAAAACCGGATATAAATTATTAGGTTTACAGTTGATAATACAGTTTACAATATTGTACTCCATATAAATCCTATAAGACATGAGATTAAATGAGGTTTTAAACTTTAAAAAAGATCTCCATTTCATTATTAAAAGTTTCATACAGAAAAATTCATTTTTAATACAAGTGACACTAAGATGCACATGTGTTTCTAATCTCTTTATATCTGATTATTACTAGTCACAGTCAGTTACTTTCTGAGCTCCTTGGCATCTGAGCATGGATATAAAGTCATCGGGTAGATTTCAATGGTAATGCTTTTCACATCTACTAATTATTATTATTTTTTAAATTATTTGTTTCATAACCAGATGATTAGAAGAGGCATTTCATTACAACAGCATTGACATATTCAATAACAATTTCCAGAGCTAAGATGTACCCCCAACTAGAGCCCTTATACTCTGATATCCCTGCTACCGTCTGCTGTGGTGTCGGCACCCCCAGCCAATCCCCACTACTTGTCCTTCTGGTGAATCTAGTAAGCCTATCTAGAGGTCTTTGTTTTAGGAAGGTCAGCTGTTCCTCATCTAGCAGCAATCAGTTGTCAATATTCCTTTACATAAGATTGGGGTCTGCTGTTCATTTTCCCAGTTCTATGCTGGGTTTCTATCTGGGAGTCCCTTTGGCCACCATGGCCAACAACTCAAAAGAAGGTATCTCCTATCTGGCATTGTTGCTTGTTATGTAGCCTCTAGCTATACATGTGGACTCTTAAGAAATGATATTCGCCCCTTTAATCTTTGGTTATATTTTCCTTTTGGGTGTTTAAGGCTATATGGTTGGTCCAGATAAACTGATTTATTTTTACTCTTAAGGTCTTTTGAGGATCTGTTCCTCAGGGGTCACATGGGCTTGGGAAGAGCCCCTGTCTCCTTTCTTTTACCAATTCCATCCAAATGAAGATAAGTCAAAGGTCCTGCTTGACCATGGTTGGCTTCACTTGGAAGCATGGAGGAAATGATTCCTCTGTGTTGACCCTCCTCTTTGTAGACTGGACATTGGTTCTAGTCCATCTGGTGGGGGTTCCTCAGCCTCCTTGATCAAGAGGACAAGTGACCCACCACAATTACAGGATATTTTGAGCAATGCTCATAGTCCCCTGGAACTAGTCAACCTAGGAGGGAAAGGAGCAAAAAGTGTCCTTTATGTCCCTCTGACTAAAATATTATAGGCCTCAAAGTATGTCTGTTAAACATCCAAGAAGGTTAGTTCCACCAGTCTGGTACTTTTAATTACTGCCAATTGTTCTCAGATAAACCTTACCTAGACATATATTTCTTGATCTGCTATGTATAATTTGTCAGTAGGTTGTAGG
>NW_008329714.1:1256030-1256378 GCF_000622305.1 Nannospalax galili
AAGTTCTCTACACTGCTTTCATTAGGGGTTGTACTAGTTTGCAGCCCCACCAGCAGTGGATGAGTGTTCCCCTTTCCCCACATCCTCTCCAACATTTGGTATCATTTGTTCTCTTGATCTTAGCCAGTCTGACTGGGCTAAGATGAAATCTTAAAGTAGTTTTAATTTGCATTTGCCTAATTACTAATGATGTTGAACACCTTTTAAGATGCTTCCTAGCCATCTTTATTTCTTCTTTTGAGAACTATATGTTCAGATCCTTGGCACATCTTTTAATTGGGTTATTTGCTTTCTCGATTCTTTGTTTTGTGAGTTCTTTAAATATTCTGGATTAAAATCCTCTGTCAG
>NW_008329714.1:1256572-1259144 GCF_000622305.1 Nannospalax galili
GGTGGCTGAAATTTGCTTTACTCATATTTGGGTCTTCAATTTTGTTCCATTGATCTATGGGTCTATTTCTGTGCCAGTATCATGTTTTGCTCTTAGTGCTCAGAGTTGTTTTCGCTATCCGAGATCTTTGTGCTTCCATATGAATCTTAGGATAGTTTTTACAATTCTGTGAAAAATGTCATGGGTATTTTGATTGGCATTACATTGAATCTATATATGACTTTTGGTAGGATGGTCATTTTCACAAAATTAATTCTTCCAATCCATGAGCATGGGAGGTCCTTCCATCTTCTGATGTCTTCCTCAGTTTCTTTCTTTAAAGATTTAAAATTTTCATTATAGAGCTCTTTAATGTCTTTGGTCAGGTTTATTCCGAGATTTTTTTTTTTTTTCTTTTTTGCAGCTATTTTGAAGGGGAGTGTTTCCATGTGCTCTTTCTCTGATTCCTTAGGCTACAGACTTTTGTAGCTTAATTTTGTAACCTGCCACTTTACTGAACGTGTTAATAATTTCTAGGAGTTTTCTGGTGGAATCAGTCCCTTAGATATAATATCATATCATTTGCAAAAAGGGATAATTTGTTCCCTTCTTTTCCAGTTAATACTCATTTAATTTCCTTCTCTTGTCTTATTGCTCTTGCAGGAATTTCAAGTACTATGTTAAAGAGAAGTGGAGATAATGGACAACCTTGTCTGGTTCCTGATTTCAATGGGAATGCTTCCAGTTTTTCTCCATTTAGAATGATGTTGGCTGTGGGTTTGTTATATATGGTTTTAATTATGTTGAGGTATGTTCCCTCCAGTCCAATTCCCTCTAGGACTTTGAACATAAATGCATGTTGAATTTTGCCAAAGGCCTTCTCTGCATCTATTGAGATGACCATATGGTTCTTGTCTTTGAGTCCATTTATATGATTTATGATGTTCATTGAATTATGTGTATTGATCCATCCCTGCATCTCTGGGATAAAGCTGACTCGATCATGGTGGATAATCTTTCTGATGTGTGTCTGTATGCGGTTTGCAAGTATCTTGTTGAGAATTTTTGCATCTATGTTCATTAACGATATGGGTCTATACTTTTCTTTTTTGGTTGTACCTTTACCTGGCTTTGGTATTAGAGTGATGCTGGCTTCATAGAAGGAATTTGGAAGTTCTCCCTCAATTTCTATTTTTTTGAATAAATTAAGTAATATTGGATGTAGATTGTCTTTAAATGTCTGATAGAATTCTGCTGGTCCTGGGCTTTTTTCAGTCGGGAGGTTTTGTATTACTGTTTCAATTTCTTTTTGTGATATGGATCTGTTTAAGCTGTTAATCTCTTCTTGGTTTAGTTTTGGTGGTTCCCATGCCTTTAGATATGCATCCATTTCTTTTAGGTTTTCAAATTTAGTAGCATATAGGGTTTTTAAAAATTTTCTTTTTATTTTTTTTTTTTTTTTTTTTGTCTAGGTAGGACTTAGTTTTAGTTTTTCTTTTCTTTTGTTTTTAAAAAAATGTCATGTGTTTGAGTGTTTTGTCTGAATGTATGTATGTGCACCACATGCATGCAGTGCCCATGGAGGGCAGAAGAGGGCATCAAATCACCTGAAACTGGAGCTTAAAATCATTAATTTCTGCCCTGATTTTTGTTATTTCTTCTTGTCTGCTGTGTTTGGGTTTCGTTTGCTGTTGCTTTTCAAGTGTGTTGAGTTGCATTGTTAAGTCACTTGTTTGTGTTCTTCTGATTTTTTGATGTAGGCACTTAGAGCTGTAAACTTCCCTCTGAGGACCACTTTCAGTGTGTCCCAGAGGTTTTGTTGTATTGTGTTGTCCTTTTCATTTAATTCCAGGAATACTTTTATTTCTTTCTTAATTTCTCTTTTGACCCATTCATCATTTAGGAGTGTGTTGTTTAATCTCCATGCATTCTTGTAGTGATTAGGGCTTCTTCGGGTGTTGATTGTAAGCTTTATTGCACTGTGGTCTGATAGAATGCATGGAATTATTTCTATCTTTGTGTATTTATTGTGGTTTGTTTTATGCCCCAGTACATGGTCGATTTGGAGAAGGTTTCATGGGGTGCAGAGTAGAAAGCATGTCCTTTGTGTTTGGGTGGAATACTCGGTAGGTGTCTGTTAAGTCCATTTGATATGTGGTATTGTTTAATTCAGATGTCTCTCTGTTTACTATCTGCCCTGTTGACCTATCTAATGGAGACAGTGTGGTACTGAAGTCCCCTCCTGTTCATGAGTTGGGGTTAATCTGGGTGTTAAAGTCCTGTAGTATTGTTTTTTTGAAGTTGGGTGCACCAGTTGGTGAATATATGTTCATGATTGTAATATCTTCTTGATTCATTGTTCCTTTGATCAAAATGAAGTGGCCCTCTTTGTCCCTTCTGACTAGTTTTAGTTTAAAGTCTATTTTGTCAGATATTAGATTTGCTAAGCCTGCTTTTTTCTTAGTGCCATTTGCTTGGTATATTTTTTTCCATCCTTTCACTGTGAGATAGTGTCTGTCCTTGAAAGTGAGATGAGTTTCTTGCAGACAACAAAAAGATGGGTTTTGTGTCTTAATCCATTCATATAGTCTAT
>NW_008329714.1:1260149-1261809 GCF_000622305.1 Nannospalax galili
GTGTTCCTCAGTTCTTTGATTTCTTTGTTTGTGTGTTCTTTAAATTCACTGAATTCTTTTATCATGTTTATAATTGTTGTTCTGAATTACATGTCTTGCATTATCTCTAGGGGATTCTCACTGTACTCCTCTAGAGGACTATTGGTATTTGGTGGGGATATGTTATTTTGGTTTTCCATGTTATTATTTTTTTCTTTGTGATTTTGACATTTGAATTTCTTTTGTAGTTTCTGATGCTTGTGTGATACTCGGACCTTCAAGTTTAGGTCTGCTTCTTTTTTGAACTTTATGTGTCTCTGTGGTTTACTTTTTGGGCATGAAATGCTGGCTCATCTAAGCTTCCGGTTCTCTCTTTTGATTTTATATTGGAGTGGCCAGATTCCTTTTGTCTTCAGGAGTTCCCACAGAGGCCCAAGTCAGATGAGGGTCGGATGTTTTCAGGCTTTCTCCTAAGGTCTGGATCCCTCCAGGAATGATTTTGGCCTCAGGAATTTTGGGGGTTGGACTGGACTGGGAGCCAGGCCAGGAAAGATGCTGGTCTAGGGCAGCTGGTGGCCATGCCACCCAGAGATGCAAAGGCTGATGGGGTGGAAAGAAGCCCCATGGCCTCCTGGGGACTACGTGGAGGAGCTGGGTTGGTCTGGATGCAAAGGATCAGGAAGAGGAAAGGTCAGCCCCCATCCCAGAAAGAGGCTGGCCGGTCATGCAGGCCCAGGGATGCAGAGGGATATGAAGGTGGGGCCAGGCCCAGAAGCAGTGCTCCTGGGGCCCAGCAAAGGCACTAAGTTGGTCTGGATGAAAAGGATCAGGAAGCACTATTGGTTCCCCAGGTGTCTGGGGCCCCAAGATAAGGAATGGGGCAGGGCCCAAACTCTGAGTAGAGAAGGGCCAGGGAGACGGGAGGGTGAATGAGACTGGGGGAGTCAAGGCGCAGAGGGCATGATGGACTTACCGTGGAGAGAGGCCTGCATGTAGGAGAGAGGTCTGCATTGGGTCTTTCAGGCCCAGGCACAGAGCGGAAAACTTCATTTTTAATGCAGTCGACATTAAGATGGTTGCACACGTGTTTCTAATCTCTATATGATTATTACTAGTCACAGTCGGTTACTTTCTGAGCTCCTTAGCATCTGAACATGGATTTAAAGTCATCAGGTCGATTTCAATGGTAATGTTTTTCACATCTACTAGTTATAAAGGAGCAATTTTTTATGCTTTGAAGAATTATTTTTTTATCATTATTTAAAATTTTTTTTAATAACTACATGATTAGAAGAAGCGTTTCACTACAGCTTTAACATATTCAGTAACACACTCCAGAGCAAGAGTACATCTCTTTCACAAGTGGCTCCAAGTTTCTAGGTTCACAGTTGAATTAATACAGTCATACAATATTGAACTCAGCATAAGCCATGTAAGACATAAAACTGAATGAGTTTTTAACATTTAAAAATGATCTCCATTTCATTTTAGAATACATTATTCCTTTCAGAAAGACTCATTGTTTTTGCTACTAACACTGAGATGTTGGCACATGTATCTCTAATCTGTATATATTTGATTATTGCTAGTCTTAATTGGTTGCACTTGGATCCTTGGTACCTGTGTATGTCTATAAAGTCATCGGGTAGATTTCAATGGTAATGTTTATCACCTCTACTAA
>NW_008329714.1:1262002-1269389 GCF_000622305.1 Nannospalax galili
CCCAGACATTCCCCACTACTTGCCCTTCTGGTGAATCTAGTCAGCCTATCTAGAGGTCTTTGTTTTAGGAGAGTCAGCTGTTCCTCTTCTAGCAGTAATCAGTTGTCAATACTCCTCTAGATAAGATTGGGGTCTGCTATTCATTTTCTGAGTTCTATGTTGGGTTACTATCTGGGAGTCCCTTTGTCTACCCTGGCCAACAATGCAAAAGAAGGTATTTCCTCTCTGGCATTGTTGCTTGTTGTGTAGCTTTTAGCTATGCATATGGACTCTTAAAAATTATATTGGCCCCTTTAATCTTTGGTTATACTTTCCTTTTGGGTGTTTAAGTCCATACAGCTGGCCCATATAAATCAATTTATTTTTACTCTTGAGGTCATTTGAGGATCTATTCCTCAGGGGTCGCAGGGGCTTGGGAGGAGCCCCTGGCTCCTTTCTTTTAGCAGTTCCACCTATGTGAAGATAAGTCAAAGGTCCTACTTGACCATGGTTGGCTTCACTTGGAATCCATTTCCTTCATTTCCATGGAGGAAATGGTTTGTCTGTGTTGACCCTCCTCTTTGTAGACTGCACACTGGTTCATGTCCATTCCCTTTGCCTCCTTGATCAAGAGGACAGGTGACCCACCACAATTACAGGACATTTTGAGAGATGCTCATAGTCCCCTGGAACTGGTCAACCTAGGAGGGCAAGGAGCAAGAACTGTCCTTTATGTCCCTCTGACCAAATTATTACAAGCCTCAAAGTATGTCTGTTAAATATCCAAGAAGGTTAGTTCTTTTTGGTCTTCTTCTCAAAAAAATTGAGAAAAGCAAGTTATAGGTTCAATGCAATCACAACGAGAATTCCCATGACGTTCTTCACAGAACTAGAAAAAAAAAATCCTTAAATTCATATGGAAGCACAAAAGACCCTGTATAGCCAAAACAACCCTGAACAAAAAGAATAATGCTGGAGGGATTACCAGATTACCAGATTTCAAGCTATTTTACAGAGCTATAATAATAAAAACAGCATGATACTAAGACAAAACTGGACATGTAGATAAATGAAACAAAATCGAAGATCCAAACATGAGTGCATAAATTGCAGCCACCTGATATTTGATAAAGATGCCAAAAGTGCACTGTGGAGGAAAGACAGATTTCCTACAAGCAGCACAGGGAAAACTGGATGTCCACATGTAGAACAATGAAATTAGACTTTTGCAGATTTATCATCCTGCACAAGAATCAACTCCAAATGGAGCAAGACCTCAGTGTGAAACCCGAAATGCTAGAACTCCTATAAGAAATTATAGGTTGTGCCCTACAAGATATGATAGCAGGAAATGACTTTTTAAATAGGACTCTGTTCACTGAAGAGTTAAGATCAGCAGTTGATAAATAGGACTTCATAAAACTAAAAAGCTTCTGTACAGCAAAGGAAGCGATCAACTGAGTGATGAGGAAGCCCACAGAGTGGGAGAGAATCTTTGCTAACAATCCAACAGATAGAGGATTAATACCTAGAACACACAAAGAACCAAAAACAAAAACGAGGAATTAAAAATGCCAATTGTCCCAATTAGAAGATGCGCTATGGGCCGTGGAGTATGTTCCCTCCACTCCAATTCCCTTTAGGACTTTTATCATGAATGCATGCTGAATTTTGTCAAAGGCCTTTTCTGCATCTCTTGAGATGATCATGCGATTTTTGTCTTTGAGTCTATTTATATGCTTTATAATGTTTATCGACTTACGTATATTGACCCATCCCTGCATTTCTGGAATAAAGCCTACTTGATCATGGTAGACGATCTTTTTGATGTGTGCCTGTATGCAGTTTGCAAGTATTTTGTTGTGACATCACTTTATTCTTTCAATGGAAATTTTTGCAATACTCAGGAAGGGCTAGGTTGCAATAAGCTTTAGGTGCCATCTTTCTCTGCTAGACTAGGGTTGGGGCACCAGGCTCAGCCCCCAGCCTTAGCACACAGTCCCAAGACACAAGCCACCTATTCAGTGGGGGTCTTTTAATACTGGTGCCTTGCTGGTCTCCTGTCAAGCGTTGTGGGAAGAGTTTATCTAGAGCGTCTTTTCCTCCCATTGCTGCCTTGTGCAAGTTTCCTTTTTATTTTTTTCCTCGTTAAAATATCTGTCACAGAGGACAGAGGGACAATTTCTGTGACGCTCTGTCTTCAGCGTAGCTCTGATCACTTCCTCACTGGGCGTAGGAACTCCCCCAGATCACAACACTCCCAGAGAGACTGTATTTTCCCTATTCTGCTTTTTAAAGTTTCCCATTTTATTCTGTTATTAGACCAGAGGTTTTTGGCCATCGCCCACCTTGTCTGATAGCTGTTATCCAGTTTTGCCCAGTTTATTCCCTGGAGAGTCTAGCAGATGTGCCTGCATGTCATCACCATCTTACGCTCCATGATTGAAACTTGTCAACTGAGGTAGCCCATAGCGCCCTGTCACCTCGCTCTTGCTCACCATCTCCTCTCCTCTTCCTCTGCGCTATCATGTTTTCTCTGGAGTTTCTACATTTACTTGGAATGGGAATTTCAGTATAACTGCGGGATCTCCAGGACTGTGTGTGGCTGCTGGGTGGGAGGATTTCTCTCTAATGGGTTCTCTCCTCTTAGATAACTGCTGGAGGGAAAAGACACTCTATTAATAAACAGCATTTCCATAGCACTTTACAGCCCTCAGTGCTCTAAGTAACACGTGATTTTTCTCATTTAATGTTCATTGAAATTTATTGAGATAGTCAGAGTTGGGAATGAGGGAAGTAAGGTTTGGATGAAAGTGACTTGCTCCGATGATCCAGGTGGTCAGGAGGCTCATGAACCCCGATCTTCTGACTCCTGGTTTCCTACTCCTAAGCACAATTCCTCCCTCCCTCCTCTTTTCCCTCCTCTTCCCCCTTCTTCCCTCTGACAGGGTCTCACTATGTAACCCAGGCTGTCCTTGAACTTTTGCTCCTCCTGGCTCTGCCTCCCAAGTTCTGAGATTACAGGCATATATCACCACAGCCACCTACAGGGGCTCCTTCGGTGCAGACCCTAAGTGGTAGCACTAGAATTCCATGAATTTCTCTACACCTGCGCAGCAGGGAGGGTCACCCTATGGGCTTTGCAGTCTGGAGGAGTGCTGCCCCCACTGACTTCCTTCTTGCCCTTCAACAGTTCGGTGCCTGTGAGGGACTGCCTTGGGGGCAGAGCACACCTGGCTGCTCTCATGTTAGAGGGAACACTTAGAGACCCGAGTTTTCATCTCTGGGTTGTAGAAATCTTGTCTGCTGGACTCTAAAGCTGAGATACTGTGGTGCCTTGGGCATAGCTAGGTTAGTTTTGTTGCAGCTCTGAATATTTGAAGATAGTCTGAGAACTGAGTCAAATTAGACTGCTTGAAGTTCCTCACAACCCCACCTCAGCATCGAATAAGGAAGGGATTCTTCCAGCCAGCCTCCCACAATGACTGGCTTGGAAATGAAACCTGAAGAGCTCTCCCAACACATCTGTTTTCAGATCTTAACTCTACCCCACACGCCTCCACTAACCAAAGATGGTCTTACTGCCTGCCTTACTGAAAAATAAAAACAAAAAAGAAAAACACCAGACATCAGGCCTTGCCTCCAGAGAATGTTGCGTGGGATGCCAACAGGTCATCAACTTCATCATTACTACTAGTACCAGTAGCATCACCACTAACATCATCGCCATCAGCACCAATGACATCATCTCCATCAACATGGCCAGTAGTAAGTAAGATTTCAAGATCTCACCTTCACTGAGCATCCTATGTGTTAGGTGTGCCTCTAGGCACTTTCTACATGTCATCTCATTTAAGTATCACAACAACCCCATGACCTGGGTTCTGATATGATCCAATGTGAGTCACATATCAATTCATGCAGAAACTGGGCATTGATTCTAGGGTCACTATCATGGCTAGTGTGAATTGTTAACTTGACAGAATCTAGAATAACCCGGGAGTGGAACTCTGAGCCTGCCTATAGGGGCATTATCTTGCTCCTATAAGAAGACCCATCAGAAGATCCACCACTGTGGGTGGTGGCATTTCCTAGGTAGGGGATTCTGGACTGTTTCGGCGTAGAGACAGCAAGCTGAGCACTAGCTTGTGTGCATTAATTTACTGTTCTCTTCTGACCGAGGGCATTGTGTGACCAGTTGCTTCAAACTCTTCATACCTTGACTTTCCAGAATAATGGACTATAATCTGGAACACTGAGCTAAAATAGACACCTTCTCCCTTAAGTTGCTTTTTTCATAGCAACAGGAAAGACAGAACTCTTGGCCCTTGGATCAGTAGGTGAATTGATCATGAGGGTCAAATTCCAGTCCAGCAAGTCCACCTCACACTCTCAATGCCCAGGATTAGGAATGTGAAAGAAAAAGAAAAAGAGCTTTTTTGCAGGACAGTGTGGAGGGACTTCCATGAGTATTAATAAGACAGAGGAAAATTCAAGGGGGGATGCCCAAACAAAGTTGGACAATGAGGGAGGGGGACAGGGCCAAGTTCAATTTCCCGGGACTGTGTGGCTTCCTCCTCCCAGCAGGAGGCGCTGTGCACAAACCAATCTTTCCTTCAAGAGTTATTATTTTATTTTTTTCTGGAAGTCTCCAGACCGCTTGAGGCTAGTTTTCTCTTCGCCATATCAACGTGGCTCATACACTTACTCTATGAGAAGAGAGAGAGATCAGTGCAATGGGGTCTCTCCTGCAAATCTCCTGACAGAGGGTCCAGCTCATGCTGACTCTGGCACTTGCCTCCCTGGAGGTGATAAGGTATGGGGCATTTGCTACTTGATGCTGATCCTGGTTTCTTAATCTTCATCAAAGCCATGTGTGGGATGCTTTGGAGTTCCCCACAACCCCAGGTACCCCCTGACAGTGATGTGGCATAGTGCTGGCCATAGAGATAGCCCTCAGTGGTCACCAACTGACAGTGACATGTCCCAGTGCTGGCTGCAGAGACTGCCCTCAGTAGCACGACTTCTCAAGGCATCCTGGAGAACACAGTTGTCATCTCTCCAGCTCTCATGGCTACACTTTCCCGCCTCAGCCAAGCCGTGCACCTGCCCTTCTTCTTTGTCTTGAGGATCCCTACAGCTCTGAAAGGGACAGGGGCCCTTTAAGAAGCCAGCCTCCTGCTTTAGTGCTGCATCAAAGAAATGTCAGAGGCTGAGTGGGCTGCAGAATGTAATGCACCCTGTCAGTCAGCTGAGGACCGCAGACCTGCCAGGCCCACTGACAGAGGCCCAAGAAGATTTATTTTGTCTCGCTTAATTGCCTTTTTTGCTTTGCAAACATAAAGGTTGCAGCTTATGGTCTGACAGCTAGAGTAGCCTTTCCCTTATCAGAAAAAAAGTAACATTTGGGTTCTTAGAAACCGGTTCTATTATGCCTTTTGGATAGTTCATCTGTTTTCTCCTTTGCTGAGTTCACGGTCCTGGAGGCTTGTCTAAGAAGACCCCTACACTGGAGTCAGATGCAGCCCCAGGACCTCAGGCAAGCAGCCATTCCTCCCTGGCCTCAGTTTATTCTTCTTTAAAGTGAGGGTGCTAATAAGCCTTACCTTAAAAGGATGCTGAGGAGATCCCCAGGTGTAACACAGGGACTGAGAATCCCAGAGTCAGTGCTGGGAGCTGGGACTTCTGAGATCAAGTCCAGCTTTGCCTCTCCCTGGTTGTATAGTTTTAACTTCTCTCTGCCTTACCTCAGTTTCCTTCTCTGTCAACTGGGGGCAAGAGTGAGAGCTCCTGCTATGTGGGGCTGTTTGGTGGATGTTCTAGTTTGTTTCTCCACTGCTATGACAAAACTCTCTGACCACTACCAACTTGGAGAGGAAAGGGTTTATTTAGCTTGTATCTCCCAGGTCGCATGCAGTTCATCAGGGAGCCCAAGGTAGGAACTCAGGCTGGAGAGGAAAGGGTTTATTTAGCTTGTATCTCCCAGGTCACAGTTCATCAGCGAGCCCAAGGTAGGAACTCAGGGAAGGAACCTGGAGGCAGGAGCTAGAGCACAGGTCATGGAGGTGCTGCTTACTGACTTGCTCCCCTGGCCCCTGCTCAGTCTGCTTTCTTATGCAACACAGGCCCACTTGCCCAAGGGTGGCACCACCCACAGTGGGCTGGGCCCTCCCACATCACTCAACAGTCATCAAGAAGATGCCCCACAGACATGGCCACAGGCCAATGGAGTCAACTCACCAGCTGAGGCTCCCTCTCCCCAGGTGTGTCAAGTTGACAACTAAAGCGAACCAGCACAGTGGCTCTGACGGATTGACAAGTGTGTGGTTAGAGCAGACTTAGGCCTAGCATGTTATCAGGACTGTGTCACGAGGAGGGCTGTTTAAAAGAAGGTGTAAAAAGTGCTGAGCTGGTGCCATACACACAAGGGTGGGCAGCGATGTTCTTTATAAAGTGACTCCTCAGAGAATGCTTTGTGTAGTAGCATTGCATAATTTGGAGCCAGTAATGGTGGTGCACAACTGCAGTCCCAATACCAGGAGCCTGAGGCAGGAGGATCAGGGGTTTGAGTCCAGCCTGGGCTACATAGTGAGATCTTGCCTCAAACAACCAAATGAAATGAGCACATTTGATTTGAATTGCAGATTTCTGGCTTTTCCTGAGAAGCTGGTGTGGTGCTCAACACTGCTGCTGACACAGAGCTTCCCTCACACTCTTGGGGCTGTGGTATTCCCCCCCCCCAATCTACCAGCCTCAGATTCCCAGAGTTCTTCCCACAGAGGCTGTGGCCACCAGAGTGGTTCTCTCCCATGGTGTTCACCCAGTATCAACCTGAAATTCACCTTCTTGCCAAGTCATGAATTTCTAGGTTTGATTAAGAGACAACCATGGCCCTGACTCCAGTTTTCTGAGTAATTCCATTCTTCTTGGAGGGCACTGGGCTGGGCAAAGTCCCCAAATACTTGGGACGCAATTTCAAAGTAAAAAGTTACAAGGAATTTTCCCTGTGCATGCTGGGCAAATGCTCTACTCCTGAGCTACATCCCTTGGCTTGCTGTGTCTTTCAAGCGCACCTGGCCAGTAGACATTTAAATTTTTATCACAAAGCAATCTAAGTCATTAGACCATCATGGGATAAAATAAAATGCTTTTCATTTTGTAGACAAGAAAATCTGCAACCCATAAACATATATATGTGTACATATAAAAATATTTTCTCCATAAGTTCCTCCTATCTGTACCACCAAAAGTTATCCACTTTCTGGTTTGGATTGTCCTGTCAGAAACATCAGCCTAGTTATGTAATAATAGTGTATGAACAAATGCTAGCAATTGGAGCCTACAGAAATCCCCCTTCCTGAAAGACACACACACACACACACACACACACACACACACACACACACAC
>NW_008329714.1:1269402-1274948 GCF_000622305.1 Nannospalax galili
ACACGCAGAGAGAGAGAGAGAGAGAGAGAGAGAGAGAGAGAGAGAGAGAGAGAGAGAAATGACAAAACAAAACAAAAAATTCCTTCAAGTTATGGCAGGTGCTAGGTCAGCAATATAAATAAGTCAGGATGTTGGGTACACGGAAGTGGCTGCCAAGAAGAGGAAACTCCTCAGGTCTGGTCCACAGTCTTCGAGCAGAAATAAGGGCTCTGTCACTAGGCACAGAGCTTACAGAGAGCTGGAGCACTTGATTCTGTTTTCATCAGAAACCTTCTAAGTTTTAAATATTGGCAACAACAATACTGAACAATTGGAGAGCAGCCTGTGAGCCAATGAAATGCAGCTATAGGATGAACTTGGGCTGAGATGCACACCTCCGCAGAGCAGGTGACAGACGCATCCTGGACTAAGCCTTGGTGTGGCATCGGAAGACCCAGGGCTTGCTGCCAAGTCTTGTCTCTTATGAGCTGGTTGCCAAAGTCTTTGAACTCCCTCTTCTTCGATTTCCCTTCCACAAAGGTGTAAACATAATATTTGCCCTAGGAGCTATTGTGGAGGTTTGAATGAGAAAATTCTTGTGCAAGGCCTGATATACTGCCAGTGAATTGTAAATGCCCAGGAAAGAAACAGCCACTGTAAGTGTCCTGGGTGGGAAACACATTTCTCCTTTTGGCGACGATTCTCAAACAGATTGTTGCCACAGCCAGAATAGTGGGTTGTAGCCAACCAAAATGGGGACATGACTTACTTTGATCACTTATAGTTCCCAAGGGCTTGCCTCTATTTCTCTTCTCAAACTGGCTTCCCCAGGCAGAACCCAGAGGCCCCACAGGCACTTTTCTCCTCCCTTCTCTGACTTGTGCTCAGCAGAGAAGGATTGCTGTTTGCTGTGTGCTTAGTTTGCCATCAGCTTAGTCAAGTCAGACCAAATTGGGGGCAGTGTGGCACCACATGGAGTCCAACAGGCCCTGGGCAGGGCTGCCCATTGCCAGCTCCTTCCTTGGCACCAAATGAGCAGTCAGCAGAAGGTGTTTTATACGCTGCCCCGAATCCCTGTGAATTAGCCTGCCATTAGCATGAGAGATATTAAGCAATAAACAATTGTGATATTTAGCACTCTCTGCAGAGGTGGGCTGCCACAGGTACAGCCAGTGCAGACTGTGTTAATGAGCGGTGACAAGCCATGCTACATGGGCTCTGGCATAAGTGAGCCCCAGGCATCTCACGGTGTGCTAGGCTGAAGATGTGCATGATCCATGTGGAGATGTGTGTGCACAAGCATCCCTCCACTTGGGCACATACCTGTAGAAACACAAACACCCATGCATACATATGCCCACATGCAGACACACAGTGAGTCATAAGCACACATGTATAGACATGTACAAGATACCCAGGCAAACAAACCCACCCCACATTCATAGACACATGCACTCAGACAACCCCATCCTTATAGGCATATCAAATGCAAAGTCAAACACAAATGCATAAGGATGCACATTTGCCCCCTCCTCTTGTGACAGGTGCAGTATGCACTTGACCGTTCCCCTAGTGACAGGTGCAGTGCACACTTGACCCTTCTCCCAGTGACAGGTGCAGTGGTCCGGTCTGACTTGAGAAGCAGAAGCCATTGGCATCCATCTGCAGAAAAGTTGGACAAATGATGACTTCACCTAGCGACAGCTAATCTTGCGCATAGCTCCATGGGATGGATTTCTGAGAACAGGAGACCCAGCTCTAATACAGTAGTGGCTATGCAGAACCAGGCCATAGACACTTAAACTGGAAGAATGTCAGCCCCAGTGGCTGTTTCAAGAGTTGTTGCCATGGCTGAAGATTGGTGTAGACTTTAACAGTTTTGATTTCCCAGGCTCCTGGTCAGTGGTGGGGCTCAGGCTCAGGCACCTGTTCTCGACTATCTTCTGTTTTAGAAGCCTGTCCAGTCCATGACCTTTGGACCCACCTTCTTGCTTTCACTCCTCCTTATGAGATTCTACAGAAAACCTGGCGAGTTGCTCTTTCCTTAAGAGAGAGGCCATATGTCAGTCCCCTCGTGTCCGTGTCCGTACTTAGCTGAAACCTGACGAGCTCTTTTCTTCCTTTCTCATTTTTGAAAGGTCAGCTGGACTGTCACTCCTGGGAATACTTCGCTTGACTCACCAGGCCAAATCCAGTAATCCATTCTCAGCCTCTGTGGGTAGGAACTGCACAATCGTCACTTTCCTCATTGTTGTCACAAAATGCCTGACAGAACAACTTATGAAAAGGATTTTTTTCTCATGTTTTGTTCATGTTTCCACAGGGTTTGGTCCATGGTCACTTGGCCCCCTGCTCTTGGTAGAGCTTGGCAATAGGAGTGTATGGGAAACTGTTCTTTACTTCTTGACAGACAGGAAGCAGAGAGAAGGAATACAGGAAGAAGCCAGAAAGATAGAGTTCACAAAGACATACTCCAAACTGATCCACTTCCTTCAGCAGCAGCGGGGTAACTGGCAAGTCAGAAGGCCAAGAAGGCAAAGAGCAGATAATCTTCCTTCTTCTGTGTCTATGGTGGGAACCCCATCCCCAGAACAAAGAAAAAGCAAAGCACTGTGGTCTCTGCCTGGGTGCACGTACACAGGTCTGCCTGTCATGACTTGGGGCATAGAGCACCTGATCAGGATATGTGCTACCATATTTGGGAAACAGAGAAACTGATTTGCAAAGGGAAGCTAGCAGAGGGTATGACGTGTTGGGTCTTTTTTTGTTCAAGGCTCTGCTTCTTGAGAAGCATCTCAGGGAGCCAGGTGCTAGGGATAAGCTGCTTCCTGGAGGAGCGCAACGCCTGGGGTCTCATCTCTCTGCACATAGCACTTGCAACATTACAAGAAGGTGGCACCCACATTTCGGGTGGCTCTTTTCTCATCAACCAAGAAAATCAAGACAGCTCCTCAACCGAGCCTCCATGCTCAGGTGATTTTTAGTTGTGGTAAGTTAACATTTAAAACCAATCACTAAGTGGGGCCTGAGAGATGGTGCAGTGGTTAGGAGCACTGACTGCTCGTGCAGAAGACCTGGGTTCAATTCCCATCACCTACATGGCAGCTAACAACTGTCTGTAACACCAGTTCCAGGGGATCTGACGCCCTCTTTGGACCTCCACAGTCACTACATGTAGACTACGTGATACGGGTATACTTACATCATACAGGCAATATACTCATAAAATAAAAATAATAAACATAAAAATATCAAAATCAACCACCATATGGTACCCCCTCCCCAAAATACCATTATAAGCCAATGAAAGAGTTAATCCTTAGTTTCTTAGGTCAGAACCTTTACCATCTACTTCTCTCTGAAAGAGCCCTTATAGTTAAACCCAAATGTATGTGTCACTAATCTCCATAATCCAATCAGGTTGACAAGACTAATCACCACAATGTCAGGGTGTAAAGATGGATCCCACCACTTAGGGGGCTGACACTGGAGGACTGTGAGTTTGAGGCAAGCCTGGGCTACTTAGGGAGAGCCAGGTCAGTCTCAAATACACAGACTTTTTTCCAATTTTCCTCTCTCTCTTTACTCCACTCTCCCTCTCTTTTACACACACACACACACACACACACACACACACACACACACACACACACACACACACACACACACACACAATGAGGATAGAGATAATACAGTCCAGGCCTATGAATCCTCACTGGCTGATCCTATGCTCTTAAGGCACTTTGCACACATACACCCTGGGTGCTCCAACCACTGTGTTGAGCATTGTGTTGAAAGCATTTGCCAGTCTGTGCTCTTCCTAATAGTGATCCCCTCAAATTAATTCTCAGCTCTGCTTTTATCACTGTGTTGTCCTCAGCAGAGTGGCTAGCTCGGTGTAGATTTTGACAGGTTCTCACCAAGCACAAGAGGACATCAGTAACAGTAATGGTAGCAGCTGTAAGTAGGCTCCTTGGTGAAAACTCTTCTGAGGAAGGAGCCAGGAGGTCGTATAGACGGGGAGAACTGAAGTGCCTTGAGGAGATTGCTCTGGTTTTCGAGGTAAAGAGGAAAGGTCTGCACAGTGCCCACATTCCTGCGGCCACCAGGTTTCCAAGAGTCAAGCCAACACTCGGGCTGTATTGAGGGAGCAGTGGGAATCAAAAGCAGGGAGAAATGAGTGAGAAGGAACAATAGTCAGGATAAAAGAGCCTGCTGGATAGGGTTTGATTGGGAGGAGGGCAGGGCAGGTTTGGATCACCGAGTGGGTGGAGATCTCATTCCCTGAGTAGGGAAAATGAGGGAAGTGGATTTGGGGAACAGGGTCTGATTATGATAGGAATATTCATGTAAAGTATTTTATTAGAAAACGGTCCTTGGGGACTGGAGAGATGGCTCAGTGGTTAAGAGCACTGGCTACTCTTGCAAAGGACCTGGGTTCAGTTCTTAGCACCCACATGGCAGGTAACAGCCATCTCTAACTCCAGTTCCAGGGGATCTGACACCCTCTTCTGGCCTATGTGGTGCATGTGATGTACATATATATGCAGGCAAAACACTCATACACATAAAAAAACAAAAATAAAATATTAAATTTAAAAAAGACGACTGTAGTAATTCAACTGTGAACCTAAAAATTTACAGCCAACATTGAAAGAGATGCGACTTTGCTCTGGAAATTGTTATTGAATATGTTAATGCTGTAATGGAATGCTTCTTCTAATAATGTGGTTATTAAATAAATAATTTTTAAAAAGACTAAAGAAAAAGATCCTTGGGGGCTGGAAAGAACTTAACAGAATTTGTTGCCTTTGCATAGGAATTGGTTTCCGTTCTCAGCATTCACACCAGGCTGCTCACAACTACCTATAACTCCAGGTTCAGGGGATCTGTTACCCCCCTTCTGGCCACCACAGGCACCTGCACACATAAGGTGCACATACAGTTAAGCAGGCACACATACATATACATGAATAAAAACAAGTAAAACTTCTTAAAAAGAAAATGATTCTTGTAACCTTTGGTGGGAAAGTGGGGTGTGGGTCAGGGAAGAGGAGCAGGGCCCAGGGCAAGTGTGTTTCAGACCTGCAGGAAGATCTAGACAGTCTAGTGAGAAGGGCACAGGACCTGAGGTATTTCTATTCCCACACCTGTCAATCACTGGTGTGCTAGTTAGATTTTGCATTGCTGGGACCAAATGACTGAGCAAAACATCTTTTTAAAAAAATTATTTATTTAGTAACCACATAATTAGAAGAAGCATTTCATGACAACAGCATTGACATATTCAATAACAATTTCCAGAGCTAAGATGCATCTGTTTCAAAATTGGCTGTAAATTTTTAGGTTTACAGTTGAATTAATACAGTTATACAATATTGTATTCAGTATAAGCCATTTAAGACATAAATTATATGATATTTTAACCTTTAAAAAAGCTCTCCATTTCATTATTAAAATACACAGTTTCAACAGAAAGACTCTGTTTTTTCTAGTAACGCTAAGATGTTGGCACATGTGTCTCTAATTTGTATGTGTCTGATTATTTTATGTATGTTTTTGAAAAA
>NW_008329714.1:1275634-1277595 GCF_000622305.1 Nannospalax galili
ACAGAACATCCCAAACCATCTTATTCAACTATACACCCACTTCCCATATGGCACCCTCCCATAGCCTCCCCCCCCCCACTAGAGCCCTTATACTCTGTTATCCCTGCTACTGTCTGCTGTGTTGTCGGCACCCCCAGCCAATCCCCACTACTTGTTCATCTGGTGATTCCAGTCAGCCTATCTAGAGGTCTTTGTTTTAGGAAGGTCAGCTGTTCCTCATCTAGCAGGAATCAGCTGTCAATATTCCTTTAGATAATATTGGGGTCTGCTGTTTATTTTCCCAGTTCTGTGCTGGATTACTATCTGGGAGTCCCTGGGGCCACCCAGGCCAAGAACTCAAAAGAAGGTATCACCTATCTTGCATTGTTGCTTGTTATGTAGCCTTTAGCTTTACATATGGACTCTTAAGAATTATATTGGCCCCTTTAATCTTTGGTTATACTTTCCTTTCGGGTGTTTAAGTCCATACAGTTGGCCCAGATAAACCAATTTATTTTTACTCTTAAGGTCGTTTGAGGATCTGTTCCTAAGGGGTCACATGGGCTTGGGAGGAGTGCCTGGATCTTTTCTTTTACCAATTCCACCTATGTGAAGATAAGTCAAAGGTCCTGCTTGACCATGGCTGGCTACGCTTGGAAGTATGGAGGAAATGTTTCCTCTGTGTTGACTCTCCTCTTTGTAGACTGGACACTGGTTCAAGTCCATCTGGTGGGGTCTCCTCGGCCTCCTTGATCAAGAGGACAGGTGACCAATCACAATTACAGGACATTTTGGGAAATGCTCATAGTCCCCTGGAACTAGTCAACCTAGGAGGTCAAGGAGCAAAATCTGTCCTTTATGTCCCTCTGACCAAATTATTATAGGCCTCAAAGTATGTCTGTTAAACATCTAGGTTAGTTCCACCATTCTGGTAGTTTTAATTACTGTGTGCTATGTAGATAAATCTTGGGCAAAGACCAATTGTTCTCAGATAAACCATACCTAGACATATATTTTCTGATCTGTTATGTATAATTTGTCAGTAGGTTGTTGGACTAATATAGTTCCCTCTGATTTTTAAAACTAGCTAGGCATTATTTATCTCTCACATTGTCTAACACCTCCATCATGGTTTCCCCAGTTAAGGTGCCCCCATTTACCCCTTTCTCCCTTAATAAAAATAATACTCTTCTCCTATGGCCCTACCTCTTTTGAGCTCCTTCTTTCCCTTTATCCCCTAAGTTCCATGTATCTTTCCCAACCCCCTCCCTTAAACCAACCCAATTTTTATCCATATCTCCTTTATTAAGGCGTGTTTCCTATTATTCTTCTCTTTCAGGTTCTTTCTTTTCCTTTACCTCCCTGGTTCCTTTCCATTACCCTGGTTCTTGTAGTTATGTCTGTATACATATTTACGTATCAGGATTTGGTTCTAGGATCCACATATGAGGGAAAACATATGTTGATTTTTTTTCTGAGTCTGTGTTACTTCACTTAGTATAACAGTTTCTAGTTCCATCCATTTACCTACAAATTTCTGATTTCATCTTTCTTTACTGCTGAGTAAAACTCAATAGTATAAATGAACCACATTTTCATTATCCACTCGCCCATTGAGGGACACTTAGGTTGCTTCCATGTCTTAGCTATTGTGAGATGAGCAGAAACAAACATGGATGTACAAGTGTCTCTGCAACAGCATAAGTTCTTTGGGTATATGCCGAGGAGTGGTATAACTGGGTCAAATGGTAGGTTCATCTGTAGTTTTTTAAGAGTTCTCCACACTGCTTTCCATAGAGTTGAACAAGTTTGCAGCCCCACCAGCAGTGGATGAGTGTTCCCCTTTCCACACATCCTCTCCAACATTTGGTATCATTTGTTCTCTTGATCTTAGCCAGTCTGACTGGGGTAAGGTGAAATCTTAAAGTGGTTTTAATGTGTATTTTCCTAATTATTAGTGATGTTGAACATCTTTTAAGATG
>NW_008329714.1:1278121-1294884 GCF_000622305.1 Nannospalax galili
GCTGAAATTGCATGTATTCATATTTGGGTCTTCAATTTTGTTCCATTGATCTATGGGTTTATTTTTGTGCCAGCATCATGTTGTTTTAATGACCATAGCTCTGTAATGCAGCTTAAAATCTGGTATAGTAACCCCCCTGGTATTGCTCTTAGTGCTCAGTGTTGCTTTGGCTTTCCAAGGTCTTTTGTGCTTCCATGTGTATCTTAGGATGTTTTTTTCCAATTCTGTGAAAAACATCATGGGGATTTTGATTGGCATTGCATTGAATCTATAAATGGCTTTTGGTAGGATGGTCGTTTTCACAATATTAATTCTTCCAATCCATGAGCATGGGAGATCCTTCCGTCTTCTGATGTCTTCCTCAATCTCTTTCATGTTTGTGGTCAGATTTATTCCAAGATATTTTTTTACCAGCTATTGTGAAGGGGAGTGTTTCCATGTGCTCTTTCTCTGATTGCTTGTTATTGGTATATAGAAAGGCTACAGACTTTTGTAGGTTAATTTTGTAACCTGCCACTTTACTGAACGTGTTAATAATTTCTAGGAGCTTTGGGGTGAAATTTTTGGCTTCTCTTAGGTATAATTTCATATCATCTGCAAAAAGGGATAATTTGATCTCTTCTTTCCCAATTATTACTCCTTTAATTTCCTACTCTTGTCCTATTGCTCTTGCAAGAGTTTCAAGCACTATGATAAAGAGAAGTGGAGATAGTGGACAGCCTTGTCTGGTTCCTGATTTCAATGGGAATGCTTCCAGTTTTTCTCCATTTAGAATGATGTTGGCTGTGGGTTTGTTATATATGGTTTTAAATATGTTGAAATATGTTCCCTCCACTACAATTCCCTCTAAGACTTTCAACCTAAATGCATGTTGAATTTTGTCAAAGCCTTCTCTGCATCTATTGAGATGACCATGTGGTTCTTGTCTTTGAGCCCATTTATAAGATTTATGACGTTTATTGACTTACATATATTGAACATCCCTGCATCTCTGGGATAAAGCCAACTTGATCATGGTGGATGATCTTTTTGATGTGTGTCTGTATGTGGTTTGCAAATATCTTGTTGAGAATTTTTGCATCTATGTTCATTAAGGATATGGGTCTATAGTTTTCTTTTTTGGTTGTATCTTTACCTGGTTTTGGTATTAGAGTGATGCTGGCTTCATAGAAGAAATTTGGAAGTTCTCCCTCAATTTCTATCTTTTTGAATAACTTAATTAATATTGGATGTAGATCTTCTTTAAATGTCTGATAGAATTCTGCTGTAAATCCATCTGGTCCTGGGCTTTTTTTAGTTGGGATGTTTTGTATTACTGTTTCAATTTCTTTTTGTTATGGGTCTGTTTAAGCTCTTAATCTCTTCTTGGTTTAGTTGTGGTGGCTCCCATGCCTTTATAGATCCATCCCTTTCTTTAGGTTTTGAAATTTTATAGCATATAAGTTTTTAAAGTATTCCCTTATAATGTTCTGTATCTTTCTGGTGTCTGTTGTGATGTTTCCCCTTTCATCTCTGATGTTGTTGATTTGGAGGTGCTCTTTCTTTCTTTTGGTTAACTGGGCTAATGGTCTCTCAGTCTTATCTTTTCAAAGAACCAGCTCTTGGATTTATTGATTCTTTGTATTATTTTCTTTGTTTCAATTTTGTTAATTTCTGCCCTGATTTTTGTTATTCCTTCTTGTCTGCTGGGTTTGGGCTTCATTTGTTGTTGCTTTTCAAGTGTCTTGAGTTGTAATATTAAGTCATCTATTTGTGTTTTTTTCTGATTTTTTAATGTAGGCACTTAGAGCTATAAACTTCCCTCTGAGGACAGCTTTCAGCATGTCCCAGAGGTTTTGTTGTGTTGTATTGTCCTTTTCATTTAATTCCAGGAATACTTTTATTTCTTATTTCTCTTTTGACCCATTCATCATTCAGGAGTGTGTTGTTTAATTTCCATGTGTTCATGTGGTTACTAGGATGTCTTCTGGTGTTGATTTTAAGCTTTATTGCACTGTAGTCTGATAGAATGCATGGAATTATGTCAATCTTTTTGTATTTGTAGGCATGATTTGTGCCCCAGTATGTTGTCCATTATGGAGAAAGTTCCATGGGGTGCTGAATACAAAGTGTATTTTTTGGTGCTTGTGTGGAATATTCGGTAGATGTCTGTTAGGCCCATTTGATGTATGGTATTGTTTAATTCAGATGCCTGTTTGTTAGGTCTCTGTCCTGTTGACCTATCTAATGGAACCAATGGGGTATCAAAGTCCCCTAATATTTCTTGGTTAACTGTTTCTTTGATCAGAATGAAGTGTCCCTCCTTATCTCTTCTGATTAGTTTTACTTTGAAGTCTATTTTGTCAGATATTAGAATTGCAACCCCTGCTTGTTTCTTAGTGCTATTTGCTTGGTATGTTTTTTTCCATCCTTTTACCTTAAGTTAGTGCCTGTCTTTGAAAGTGAGATGAGTTTCTTGCAGACTACAAAAAGATGGGTTTTGTTTCTTAATCCATTCACCTAGTCTGTATCTTTTGACTAGGGAGTTCAGTCCATTATTTAAAGTAATTAATGAAAGATGTATATTGAATCCTGTCATTTTTATTTCTGTTTACATTCTTGATATAGCTGTACTTTTCCAGTTATACCTTCATTGAATTTCTTTCTGTCACCCCTTGTATATAGTTGCTCCTTTCTTCAGCTCTTTGTATTGCTTCAAGAACTCTCTGAAAGGCTGGTTTTGTGAACATGAATTCCTTCAGCCTATTTATGTCATGGAAGATTTTTCTTTCCCCTTCGACTATAATAGACATTTTGGCTGTGCATAGTAACCTGGGTTGGCATCTATGGTCATTTAAACCTGTGCATATTTTGGTCCAGGCTTTCTGGTTTTCATAGTTTGCACTGAAAAGTCAGCTGTAATCCTGATGGGTTTTCCTTTATATGTGACTTGTTGTTTCTCTTTTGCAGCTTTCAGTATTGTCTCTTTGTTCTGTACGTTTAGTCTTTTTACTATGCTGTACCATGGAGAGTTTCTTTTCTGGTCCTTATGCTTCTTGTATTTGTATGGGCATGTCTTTCTTTAATTTGGGGAAATTTTCTTTTAAAATTCTGTTGAAGATCTGGTCCATGCCGTTATCTTTGGATTCTTCTCCTTCCTGTATGCCTATGATTTGTAGGTTTGGTCTTTTTATGGTGTCACACAATTCTTGCATATTCAATTCTTGTACTTTCTTAAATTTTTCATAATCTTTGCTTGAGTGGTCTAGTTAGTCCACTTTATCTGCCAGTCTTGATACTCTGTTTTCCATTTCATTCATCCTATTGGTGAGGCTTTCTCCTGTCATTTCTAATTGACTTACTGAGTGTTTCACCTCCTTCTTCATTTCAGCCAGATTATTCTTCAATGTTTCTAACTCTTTTCTGAATTCATTCAGAAGTTTATCCCTATCTTCTTTCAGTTCTTTTATTTCTTTGTGTGTTCTTTAAATTCACTAAACTCTTTCATCATGTTTATAATTGTTCTTTTGAGTTCCATGTCCTGCATTATTTCTAGGGGGTTCTCAGTGTACTCCTCTAGAGGATATGTTATTTTGGTTTTTCATTTTATTATTTTTTCTCTGTGATTTTGACATGTGAATTTCTTTTGTAGCTTCTGATTCTTGTGTGAGACTCAAGTCTTCAAGTTTAGGTCTGCTTCTTTTTGTATAGTTTATATGCCTGTGTTGTTTACTTTTTGGGCATGAAAATCTGGTTTGTCTTAGCTTCTGGTTCTCTCTTTTGATTTTATATTGGAGTGGCCAGATTGCTTTTGTCTTCAGGAGTTCCCACAGAGGCCCAAGTCAGATGAGGGTCAGATGCTCTCAGGCTTCTTCCTAAGGTTTCGATCCCTCCAGGGAAGATTTTGGCCTCAGGAATTTGGGGGTTGGACTGGCCTGGGAACCTGGCCTAGGAAAGATTCTGGTCTCTGGCAGCTGGTGGCTGTGACACTCAGAGATGCAAAGGGAGATGGGGGTGGGATGAGGCCCCAAGGGCTCCTGGGGACTGCACTGAGGAACTGGGTTGGTCTGGATGCAAAGGATCAGGAAGCAGTGGTGGTTCCCCAGGTGTCTGGGGTGCCAAGACAAGGAATGTGAGAGGACCCAGACTAGGAGGTGAGAAGGGCTGGGGAGATGGAAGGTTGAATGAGGCCGGGGAAGTCAAGACCGGGAGGGCACAATCGATTTACCCCGGAGAGACGCTGGCAGGTCCTCTGAACAAAACATCTTGAGGAAGGAATGGCTCATGGTTTTAGCCATGGTGGGCTAGGTCCATGTTTCTGGGCCTGTGGTGAGGCAGAAGCTTGTGGGATAGCAGAGCTGTTCATCTTACAGCATCCAGGAAGGGGGAGAGAGAGAGAGAGAGAGAGAGAGAGAGAGAGAGAGAGAGCAATCCTCCAACCAAACCTTTATTCATGAGGCTTCAGGGGACATTTCATATCCAGACCACACACTGTCATTCAGGCAAATGAGCCAAGCCACACTCTGGCCTTCACCCAACCCCCAAATCCCACATTCGGTACAACAGCAAGTCCTATTGTAGATAGGCAAAGAGTATTCTGGGCCTGCCCAATGCCCATCACCTCTGTTGCTGGGTCCAAATCCCCCGCAGCACTCTCCTGAGACTTCCTGCCTCCACCCTTTCTCCTTTGCATTGAGCCTTGCAGTCAACAGATTAACCTTTTAAAAAGGTAAAAAGTACTAAGCATACCCTCCACTATGTACAGCCTCAATGATCAGCATCGCCCTTTCTCTGTCTCTCCTCCTGCCTCTGACAACCACAATCTCCTCTCTGCTTCCAGAAGCCTCATAGGTTTTCAGGCTGCATATAGTGAGGTCTTGTGGGATTTGTGCTTTTGTGCCTTGCCTATTTCACTTTGAATGACCTCTAAGTTTGTCCATGTTGTTATAAGAAACAACTTTCTTCCTTTTTAAGGCTGAATAATATTCCATTGTGTAGATATGCCAAATTTTGTGTATCTATTCCTGTGTTGATGGGCACTTGGGTTGCTTCCATATCTTAGCTGTTGTGAACAGCACTGCAATGAAAACATTGCATAGATTGGGGATTAATGACAATGTATTTCTCTCACTATAAAAATAAGCATGTGAGGTAAAAGATATACTAACTAGCACATAATCATTCCACAATGTAAACCATACATCAACACATTGCAGAGTGCCTCACGTTTATGCATTTTACACGTAAACAGACTTGAAGTAGATGAACACACATGAAACCATCAGTGGATGCCCATCACCAAGAGCCAGGGTGCTCTTTGGTGTCATGCCCTCAGTGTCCTGTTGTGTGCTGTGCTCCTGCCATCCTGCAGTCATTCTGAGCTGTTTCCATGTCAGACATTATTGCCTGAAGTGCTCTTTTCTGAGTGCTGATGTGGCTGACTCTCTGCCTTCATGCAGGTCTCAACTGGAATGGTGGCACCTTAAGTAACCCCAGCTTACCCCTCCCACTCTACCCCCAGTCCTGCTCTTTCTTCCCTAGCATGGAGTTATTCCTTAGTTTGTCAGAGCTCATACATTTGGCATTAGCAGCTTCTGCTGTGAATGAGGGGGTTCCAAGAGGGCGTGGACTTTCACTCCTAGAGCCTTGTCACTACAGCTGAACTAAGCCTGTGGTATGCTACACTACTGATCTGGTAGATGAATGAATATTCAGCTTGTGAAGCAGAATCTCCTCCACCAGATGATCTCTCTCCCTTCAAACTCAATATGTCCCCAACTAAACTTTCAACCTGACCACTCTGTACATGCGCACACCCCTGTCAACGTGACCACCATGCAGATGCTCACACCCCTGTCAACCTGACCACCTTGCAGCAGATGTCCACACCCCTGCCAACCTGATCATCCTGCAGCTGACCGGCCACACCCTGCTTCCTGGGCTAGCCTTGCTGACCACTGTCCTGTGGATTCTGATGTCTGATTGCCTTATCAAAGGGTTGCGCAGCTACTGGAACGCACTGTCTATGCACTCAGCCACAGAGGCTGGGGATATCTGTCCTCACTGAGGCAGCTTTCAGCTAGTTGTTATGATTTGGTTATGTAGTATCCTCCCCAAAGGCTCATGTTGTGAAGGTTTAGACTCCAGTGCAAGCAATAGTCAGAGATGGGGCCTTTTTGGAAGTGACTGGACCATAAAGGCTCAGACTTCATGAATGAATTAGTTCATTGATGGGCTCATAATTTGACAAAACCATTGAGAAGTGCTGGAAATGAAGAAAATAGGCCAGTGGGCATTTCCATGACCCAGAAACAATGGAGCTGGCTGACCACGGACGAAAACTTCTAAAACTGTGAGACAAAATAAAATTTTCCTTCTCTGAGTTGTTTTTCTCGGGTATTTTGTCACAGTAACTAAAAGAGACTAACACAGATGGGTGAAGTGGCCTTTCATTGAGATAGGGAACCCAGTCGGAGAGGTGCGCTTGGGGAGTTACATCAAGTTCCTATTTGGTTATGTCATATGAGTGGACACAAGACACAAGTGGGCAATGACATATCCAAGTCTGGACCTCAGGGAGGAACTGAGAACCATCAAAGTATAGACAGTATTCGAAGACGAGGCTTGGTAAGATCCCCAGGAAGTGTCTGTAGCTGGAGAAGAGATGTGACCTGAGGAAAAATCCTTGGTCATTCTGAGATGATAGGGGCAAAGCCAGCAAAGGAGACACTGATGGAGACAGGGTGGGAGGATGAACCAGAAGAGCATGGGTTTCAAGAGGAGCCAGCACACAGTGGAGGCTGCTTTGAAGCTTGCTGAGCAGTAGAGTCTAATGGGCAGGGTGGAGGTGGTGGCTGCTGGGAGGGAAAGCCTGAGATGATGGTTGGAGAGAATGTAGAATGAACTTGGAAGTGAGAGTTGGGGCAGACTATACTTTCCAGGTGTTTCCCTGCAAAAGGAAGTTTAGAAATGAAGATGTATGGCCATGGGTGTGAGACCATCCACTGGAGCATGGAAAACCTACCAGTGGCCACGCCCTCAAAAAAAAAAAAAGATTCTCCCTTCCCTGGCAACTATCCATTGTTAGTAGCTCCTCAGTAAGGGTGGGGCCTGGGGATCATCTACTCCAGCAATGCTGGGAGTTTGGCTGGCTTGATCTTATGGAGGTCTTGTGCAGGTAACTACAGCTGCTGGGAGTTTATGAGAGATAACCATGTCATGTCCAGTTATGCCTCTCTCCAATGACAGATGCCCTCTGCAAAAAGAATCTTCTCTGACCAAAGCTGAGAACAGCCCAGGTCTACGGGTCTAAGCATAGCTATTTAGTCAGCATGGTCATTTAGCAAAATAACAATCATAGGTTCTACTCTGTCTGGATGATTTCTGTGAAGGGCCCTGTTCTGGCACTCAGGGAACAGGTCTGGGCTAGAGACAGGAAGCAGGTCAAATGCTTGTGTCTTAAGCTGACACAAACCACAGGGAGGCTTCTCATTACAAAGCAGTGATGTAGGGGGTCAGGTAGCTGCAGGGTTGCTTGTTCGGCAGCTCAATGACATCACCTGAGATGTACGTTCATCTGTCTCTCTGCTCTCTATTGTTCAGGCTTCATTTTAGAGCTGCCTGCAGTCATGTGGGCCACATACGTCCTTATTCAAATTATCAGAATAGAGCAAACCTCTCTCACACAGATCCTTTAAGCCACTCTCCTCTGTGTGATTGAGTAACAGTCACTGTTGGAATGTATGGATTGGTTGGCTGATAAACCAGATTCTACTTCTGATGCTTAGGGTGAGATCAGCCTCTCATGAGTCTCATGGACTCATATGGGAGATGATTTTTAAACAAAATCGGTTGGAAGGTGGGGAGGGACAGGTTGCTGTGGGAGGGCTGGAGAACCAAACATTACTTGTATCTGGGGGTAATATCAGGGCACAAAGAGCATTGAATGCTCTTGGAGAGCAGGTAAGAGTAGTTTTGCTTAGACCAAGGTTTTCTTTTAAAAAATTATTTATTTTTTTATGTGTATAAGTGTTTTGCATGCATGTATGTAAGCGCGCCTGTCATACAGCCTGCAAAGACCAGAAGAGGGCATCAGATCCCCTGGAACCGGAGTTACAGATGGTTGTTAGTCACCATGTGGGTGCTGGGACTTGAACCTGGGTCCTTTGGAAGAGCAGCAAGTGCTCTCAACTGCTGAGCCATTGCTCGTCCCCAGACCAAGCTTTCTTATCTACAGCCCTATTGCTATAGGTCTTTGAAACAGTGATATGACTTCTCTCCTTATGCTGTGAAGCACAAATGAAGGAATATGGAGGGTTCTATGTTGCATCTGCAGCCAAGAAGCTTAGAGAGGGGAGGGCCAGGCACCCAGTCATGAGGGGCAAAGCTAGCATTCTCTCAGGGAGAATAAGGCCTTGGTCACTACACAGAACTGTCATGAACATCAGGAGCAGGTATCTGGGGACCACGTCAGACTGCCATGTGACCAGGGACGGCTCAGGTGTACTATACATTGCATCACCTAGTAGGCTCAGGAAGGTTTCCAGGCTAGCTCAGTTCCTCTCATGGCCCTTCTTATTGGGACACAGGGCAGAACATCTCTCAGCCACTTATATGAATATGAAAGCAATGGATTCAAGAACGATCCCAACCTTTATCTGTGAGTGACACATATTTCATTTGAACACTGGTATCTGACACTTGGTCTCATTGCATAGGCATCTCTGCAGACCTTAATTATTTTGGAATTTGAGTAGGATCAAGTGTATGGGGAATCTATGGTGTTTGAACTTGAAATGTCCTCTGTAGGCTCATGTTTTGAATGCTTGGGCCCAGTTGGTACCACTATTGGAAGGTTGTGGAGCCTTTGCGGTGGGCCTTAGTTGGTGGAAGCAGGGCCCTAAGGACTGTCCTTTGAGTGCTGTAGTTATCCCTGTCCAATCCAGCACTCTGCTATCTGGTCTGCTGTCACATAGGAACTTCTACACATGCCTCCACTGCTGTTGGTGGAGCCACTTAGTCAAGCCTTCCCCACTAGGGAAGAGACCATGGGCCAACATAAGTCTGTCCTCCTGTAAGTTGTTTCTATGAGGCACTTTGCCATGTGAAAAGTAACAATAAATATGGCTTCATTCAACATCACAAACAAATAAGTGGTGAAACCCAACAGGACAAGGTGCAAGAGTCATGTGGGTTCAAATTGAATTCATAGACACATGCTTTCCATTTCTTGAGCGGTTCTGTGAATACCATGTCTGACACCATCAGTTGCTGCTAGAATGTCTATTCTTTCGTTTAGATAGGACCTTTCTTTATATACTTGTCTGGCCTGGAACTCACCATGTAGCCCAGGCTAGCCTTGAGCTTTAGATGGATCCTCTGGCCTTTGCACCTCAAGTTCTGAGATTATAAGCACGTGCTGCCATGCCCAGCAGCAATGCCTCCTCCTGACTAGTGCTTAAATCACAATAGGAAGTCTGCTCATAGCCAGTGTAGTCTAGTGGACAAAACTTCAGAGCTGAGTTTAGACCCCAGACCTACCACTCATTAGCTATGTGACCATGGATAAGTGATGTGGAAATTTTCCTCAACTGTAAAGTGGGCAACATGCCAAATGTTGTCATGAGCATGTTGGGAGGATTAAATGAGATAGTACAGAGAAAGCTTTAGGCACTTAAATATGTAGCTGCTATTGTAGGAAGGATGGTTGGGTTCTTAAACCTTAAGAGCACCTGCCAACTTACAAGGCTCTGGGGAGACCTGCTGGATGTCATTGTTGCATGACGCTGCTCATAATCCCTGTGGCTCAGCTGAGGCTAAGGAGAATGGAACGAAGGGCTGTCATTTACTTTATGCAAAGGAGGGCTGAGATGATGCCAACATCAGTATGTTGCCCAAATCCCCACAGTGTGGGGCAGTGAAAAGGGAGTGAAGCAGCCGTGAGGATACCTGCCTTCTTTGTGTGCCTCACTACAGGCAGCGTGCAGCGTGCATTCTACCCAGTTCTCTGGGGTCATTGCTATTCTTTGTGCATGCCCATGGTCTGATCATGCCAGACCCTTCAGTTGCTCACTCTTGCAGATAAGAGCAAGTTTCAAGTCCTTCATCTGACTTTAAAATTCCTTCATAACTTCGGATCCTACTTGCAGTTTCTACTTGACATTTTAAACTTCGTACACTCGGCTCTTTCGACACTGTTCTTTCATTTATTCTACTGACCAAATTCCTTCACATTTCTGGACTTTGTATTTGGTGTCACACTTGAGGTCTCTGTATGACACCCATTTCCTCCAGCCTAGCCAACTTTTAGGTGTTAACGTAGGACTTGGCTTACTAACATGCTTGGAAAGATCTTACTCAAGTCCCCGCACTACTCCAGTTGTGGCATCCTTTATTTTAAAATTCAAAAGTTGAAATACTCCCAATTCCAAAATGTTTTGACTAGCAACACGATGCTAAAATAGAAAATTCCATGCCTGATCTCACGGGGTAGGTAAGTTATAGTAAAAAATACACGTGTATTAAAACATGTATAAAATGGCCTTCAAGGTATACGTGTAAGGTATATTTGAAACAAAAGTGAGTTTCATACCTAAACTTGAGTCTCATCTCCAAAATATCTTCTTATGCTCTAGCTCTTGAAAAAGCCAGAAATCTGTATACTCCTGGCATCAAGTATTTTGGCTAACAAATATTCAAGCAGTATTAAGTATATTCCCTTAGCACCTTGAAGTTTCCCATATTACTTACCTAAATTATTTATTGGTGTAATTATTTAGTTTCTTTCTTGCTGATTTGTAAACTTCAGAAGGATGGACAAAATATTTCCAAGGGAAAAAAGATGTACTCTGCTAGAGACCTTAATGAGTGAAATAATGGACAAGGGTTTTTTACCTTCATTCATCCACATAGTATCCAGTTCCGTCCAACCATGTCATCCATGCATCTATCCTTTCATGCACACATCCGTGCCTCCATCCATCCATCCATCCATCCATCCATCCATCCATCATCCATCTAGTGCATCACTGAAGCTGATGACTACTGTGAAGAACGTCTGTGCTTTGGCTCTGAGGTGAACACCAATGAAATTTGTTTATAATTTGTTGTTTATACTATTCCTTTAAAATTTTTAATTAAAATTTTTTTGAGAATTTCATACTAGTACTGTATTTAGATCATCTGCACCCCCTTCTCCCCTTCTAAACCTTAACCCCTCTCACAACCCCCCCTCAATTTCCTGAACTCTTATTTAATTGTATATATTGTACTGAACCCATTTTGTGACTATGCCATTCCTTTAAAACCTAATATGAGGAGCACTTATTTTCCACACAAGGGCAAGGACAAATGGGAAAATATGAATATGTAAGTCTTAGCTGAAGGAGATTCTGAAGTGTCAAATCCATGAATTTTACTGGTGTTTTCAATCAAGATGTGCAGCAGAGTAGTGTACTGTCCAGGGTAACCTGCGGAGGTTTAGTTGCGAAGAAGCTATTGGCGAATGGTAGAGAGCCTGATAGACTCAAGAACTGAGAGTGTGCAGGGCTTCTAGGAGCTCTCATAATGTATTACAGTGAGCTGTCCAGTTCACATCCCCGAGCAGGGCATCAACACCTGACCTGTCTGATGGTGACATTAGGTAGCCCAGCCCCTTGACTATACTTATGCTTTTGTTTCCATAGCAAGGACTTAAGCCTAATAATTTTGGTTGGATCTTTGATGTTTTTCATGGCCCTGTTCCCTGTATTCCTGAACTCACTGAGGGGGGTATGTAGTCCACAAATCTTCATCACTGGGACACAATTCACAATTCCTAATGAAAGCAACTTAAGGGAGGAAAGGTTTATCTGGGCTCATGGTTTAGAGGGTCCATCACCATGGTAGGGAGAAAATAATGGAAGGAGTGTCTTGGCCAATGGCATCCAGAGCTTGTGGAGTTGGTTACCAGGAGGCAGAGAGCTGGGTCAGGGGCTTGGCTAGACTATAACCCTCAAAGGTCCATCTCCAAAGCCATGAGTCCCACCCCAAATGTTCCACAACCTCTCCAAACAGCATCATAGCTGGAAACCAAGTTTTCAAACATTTAGGCTTATGGGGGACATTTTGCATTCAAACCATAGCAGGATCCTACCCCTCAAAGAGTGATGTCATCCATAACAGTGTTGTGAACTACAGTTCACCAAGGCTGCAGCTTCACTTTCAGGTCTTCTAGCTGTGCAGGTAACCCCCAACCCACCCCGGACTGAATTTGAACTCAGTTACTGCTCTCTGATCCAGCTTGCTTTGAGATGGTAAAGTCAATTGATTTACTTCCCTGAATAACCCCTACCTTAGAGGATGGCTCAGACGACTGGATGAGCTAACTTTTCTTATGGAAGAGAGTTCGTTCCAGTGCCCCGCATGGACAGCATGTCTGATTATTACTGTTGTTGTTGCACGTATGTGTCTATGTTGTGTGTGTTTGATTTATGTACTTGTTAGTATGGGTGTGTGCTCAAGTGTGTGTGCTCAAGTGTGTGCACATGTGTGCTTGTGTATGACCCAATATGACCCAAGGTAGAATTTTTTTTTCAAACCCACTAAGTCCACTTACTGCTGTCAGCAGGTGCATGGTTATCGAGCCATCCACCAGAACACAGGCAACCTACCAGGGGCCCCATTTAAAAAAATTTTTTTTGATTTATTTATTTTTATTTTATGTGTATGCATGCTATAATTGCATGTGTGTTAGTGCACCTGTGTCATGCAGTGCCTGTGGAGGACAGAAGAGGGTATAGGATCCCCCAAAACTGGAGTAATGAATGGTCATTAGCTGCCACATGGGTGCTGGGATTCAAACTCAGGTCTTATGCAAGAACAGCCAGTGCTCTTAACTGCTGAGCCATCTCTCCAGGCCCCCAGGGGTCCCATTATTGAAGAACATAGAATCAATTGCCAATAGCTCCCCAGCCAGGGCTGGACTGTGACTGCATGCACAAGACCTTTACAAGGTCAAACCAGCCAAAGTTCCAAGATGGATTGGGAACAGACTCATGAAACCTCATAAAATCAACAAAATACAGGGCTGGAGAGAGATGGCTCAACAGTTAAGAACACTGACTGCTCTTGCAGAGGATTTGGGTTTGGGTTTGGTTCCCAGCACCCGCAGGGCAGCTACCAGCTGTCCATTATTCCAGTTCCAGGGGATCCGATGCCTTCTTCTGGCCCCCATGGGCATTACATGCACTTGGTGCACTTACGTACATGCAGGCAAAACATTCATACACATAAAATAAAAATGTAAAAAAATTAATTAAATGGTAGGAATCAATACACATCCTTCAATAACAACTTTGAATATCAATGGCTTCAACTTTATCATTATTTTTTCAGACAAGGTCTCTCATTGAACCTGAATCTCATTGATTCAGCTAGGCTGGCTGGTTAACAAGCTTCAGGAATCTGTCTGTCCCTTATCATTCTGTTTCCCAGCACTGGGGTTATGGTCACACAGCAGGTGCTTTTTAAGGGTGCTGTGGATTGGAACTCATGCTTGTACGGCAGGCACTTCATGAACTGAGCCATCTCTTCAGTCCTAGGTCTGATCATTGCTGTTGCTATTATTGGCCTTTCAGGACAGGATTGGAAGCAAAGCTCTTGTCCTCAAAGCTCTTTCTAGATCCTGCAACCAATTCCAGTGTCATTTGTGACAAACCCCTTAATGCTTCTGATCTCAGAGCCTCTGTCCAAACCCATCTCAAGCCCCTCTTTAAGTAAAATTTGACTTACTGTCTACAGACTCAATTCCTCTAAACACTGCAGATGTGTGTCAGTTCACTTATAACATGCATAGTATTAAGTAATTAACAGCAACAGTCAAGTTGATTGAAACCCAAAGGGAATTCTTTGGCTCACAAAATAAGATCACTGGCTTGGTCTCAGCTTAACTTTTCCCCCCACTGCTTTGCACTAGGGCAGGTTTGCTCCCAGGTGCTGGTAGGCTCTGGTTTGTGATAGACCAGCCTACAAACCACAGTTAAGAGTACCTCTGTTCCAGTCATCCATCAAAAATCTCTGAATTCCTGTCTCCATGACTGACTGGATCATGTATGCATCTCTGAGCCATCACTGTGTCCTGTGGAAGGTTGGTCCACATTATTACCAAACACAGAAGTTGGTGATGGAGCCAGTGCCATTGATTGACTCTCATTGGATGGGGAGACAGGGCATGTGGGTCTCTCCTCCCCTCGTGGCCTTTGGCCACTGACCCATGAGAACAAAGGGAGCAGAAGTGACTAACGGGGTCAGGATGACCAGTGAACACTGATGGAAAAAACCTTTCAGGGAGGCAGATTCAGTGATACAGCTCTGTTTATTCAGTGGGGGTCAGGGAAAATATGGTGTGGAGGCAGCAGCCAAAGCTTCAGCTGATAGATGCTCATAGTATGCTTTATTTACATGTGGTAGCGGGATCCTATCATCTGGCTATAGGGCAATGCCTAATTATCATATAGAAAACACCTGGGGGCAGTTTTATTGCAGGTAACTATGTCAAAGGTCATGTTCCAAATAAGGCCAGGCATCTGTGCTTGGAGGCACTTTCCAGATAAGTCAGGCAGAGAGCAGGAGGCCCCCGCTGAGAAGGGGAGTCCTTCCATATAGCGCTGAGCCCCTTAGAGCTATCCGGATATGGAGGACTACAACCTTAGCAGCAGGGTCCCCCAACAAGGGCAGGTGATCCCACAGGTGAGCTGGAGTGCTACTGGGGAAGAGCTGCTTCAGGATAGACCAAACATCAGCTGTCTACACAGATGGCTGTCAATGAAGCTGCCCCCAATTTCTCACCACTCTCCCTGGAGCTTTCCCCTCATCCTGTTTCTGGAACCTGCCATCCCCCACCCCACCCCGTTCAGTTTCCTTTCTTTCCCATGGCAGTTTTATTCTTATCTGCTTGCTGCACAAATCCTTACCCTGAATTACAGACCTATCCAAAACCACCACAGGAAGGTGTTGCTGTCCCTTCCTCTATGTTCCCACGATGCTGTACCTCCATCCGCAGCTCAGAGCCTGCGGTGACATAAGTAACTCCTTCAATCCCTGCCTGCCTTTTCCACTGACCTATGAGCTCCTAACGGCAGAGCTGTGAGATTTATCTTTGTAGCTCTTATGCCCTCAGTAGTCATGGTGTACAGTAGGAACTTAATAAATGTTGCATTAAAAGGTTTCCACCATGCTGCAATTTGTCTGAGTTTTGCCACTGTCCCCAACTGAACATCAATTTCTGATGTGCTAGAGGATGCTGGGTAGATCAATGCAACAATATTACAAAGGCCCGGGAGAGGAGGGCTTCAGTGATTATGGGTTTTGTTATTAGTGGTGTATTGCTTATTAAGAGACCCTGGCACATTGCACCTGCCAGGGGCTGGCCGAGAGAATGAGAAAGTCGTGACCAGAATTCCAAAGTGGGAAAAAGTTCAGTTGGCAAATGTTGAAAACATCAGCCTAAAAGCCCATAATTTACATTGGGTTAGCAGGTGAAAGATGAAGTGGCCACCACAACAATCCCTTCCTGGCGTATGAACATCTCATTTATAAAAATATTGATTCCACTTCTTTGGACATAATTGATTAGCTATATTTTGGGAGAGAAAAATCATTTCCAGGTCTCCGTAGGGTTTGCCGCATCTCAGTGTCCTGTTTCCCTGACTATTGATGCCTTGTTTTTCAAGACTGCAGCTCCTCCTTCTCTCGAAGTGGCTGGGGTGTCAGGTAAGGAATTTACCAGAAAGCAAGAAAAATCTGTCTCTGAGACCTTAGGTGGTTTGGGAAAAGCAACAACCCAAGCACGGAATGGCAGAGTGACAGATGATGATCTTAGAAATTGTCTGACTCAGAAGTTTGTGACTTTCAAATCTTACAAACCATCAATCATTGCATTTTTGGAAAGGATTCCTGGAAAACACACTGGAATACCGGTTTTCCCATCATTAAAAGTACAGTACGCCTTCTCTGAGGAAACACATAGACTAATATTGACTGTGTTGAAGAGTAAAGAATAATGGTACCTTGAACAAATAACATAATAAAAATGATTTTCTATGACTGCATCCCATTAAGAAAACTTTAATACTTCATACTTCCAGTATTGGAGTCACTCTTTATTACTGCTTCACAGTCTACTCTTTCACTCATTGTGAATATTATGCCATTTCTTATTACCTTTTTAAAACTACATTTCATTTGTGTGCCATAGCACACATGTGGAGGTCAGAGGACAGATAGCTGGAGTTGGCCCTCTCCTTCCACCATATGGCCTCCAGGGATTGAACTCAGGTTATCAGACTTGATTGGCAAGAGGCTTACCCATGGAGCCATTTCCCTGGCCCTGTTATTACCTTTTAAGTATGTTTTAAAAAATAGATTGTTAGTATTTTGTCATGTGTTTGTATAATAATGTCTTCAAATCGTTCCCCATTGTTTGATAATCAGGGTCTTTATGGTTTTCTTGTTTTGATATTAAAAATAGCCATGCAATTAATATTGTGGTATAGAAAGTTTTGCATGTATCTCTGGCTATTTCCATGGGTTATATTTCTTTTTAAAAATTTTATTTTATTATTTTTATTTTATGTGTATGTGTGTATTTCCTGCATGTAGGTAAGTGCATCCGTGTCATGCAATGCCTACGGAGGTCGGAAGAGGCTGTGGGATCCCCTGGGACTGGAGTTAAGGACAGTGGTTAGCTGCCATGTGGGTGCTGGAATTTGAACCCAGGTCTTCTGCAAGAACAACCAGTGTTCTCA
>NW_008329714.1:1294991-1299415 GCF_000622305.1 Nannospalax galili
TGCTAAGTTATATTTCTTATGGGAGGAATTGCTTGAACAAAGACCTCATATTCTCAAGATTTTGATAGATGCTTAGAACTGTTTCTAGAAAATATTCATCAATTTACGCTTCCTCTAGAACTGATGTTCTTGTTCCCTTAACCAAGGCATGGGGTCAGCATCATTAAAATATGGTTAACTTGAAAGCCCAAGAAAAACACTCTATTATTTTCTTTTGTTTCCTTTTTATAAATGTTTAACTGGAATGACACAGGATAACTCCATAGATGTAACTCTCAGAGAAACTGCTCGACTGTTTTCCAAAACCACTGTGCTGTTCCCCACACCCCTGTCCACAGAGTGCACTCAGATGCTCCCTCATTTAGAAATTGGATTATCTTTTCACCTTTGAGTTTAGGAGGCTTTGAAAACCACGTCTTACAGATAAATTCCTTTCAATGATTTGAAAATGATATATTCTCTCACACTGAGAGTTACAATTTTTTGCTTTCCTGCTGGCATGTGTGTGTGTGTGTGTGTGTGTGTGTGTGTGTGTGTGTGTGCGTGTGTGTACGTATGTGTCTTTTTGGGCCAGGGTCTTTTACTGAACATGGAATTTGCCAATTCAAATAGATGGTTTGGGCACCAAATCCCTGGGATCCTCCTGTCTCTGTCACCCCAGTGCTGGGTTTGCAGATATGCACTGCCACACCTGACTTTTAAAAACAATTTAATTAAATTGATTGATTGATTGATTGATTGATTTTTAGAAGAAGCATTTTATGCCAGTGCCAGAGCTCTTACCTCAGGCCTTCATGCTTGTGCGGCAGGCACTTGACACACTGAACCATCTTCCCTGTACTGCCTTTTGGTGGTATTATTTGCAGTATAACTTCTTTTTGTTTGTTATTTGAGACAGAATCTGTGTAACCCAGGCTGTCCTGGAAGTGACTATTTGACCCAGACTCATGCCACCCCGTGCCTTTCCTTCCCATGTGTTGGGATTATAGGTATGACTCTTCATGTTTTCTTTCCAACAAAGAAATTTTTTTAAATTAGTTGATTAATTAATCAATTAATTTTGTTCTTTTTGAGATAGGGTTTCCCTGTAGCCACAGCTGAGTTGCAGCTCACTATGTAGAGCAGGTTGACCTTGATCTCACAGAGATCTGCTTGCTTGTGCCTCTGGAGTGGTGCAATTAAAGGTTTGTGCCACCACGTCCAACTGCAGCATAGACATATTTAAATCTTGATGAAGCTCAAGTTATTTTTCTCCTTTTTTCACTATTTAGAGAATACTTTATTAGTTTCTGTAACCAAACCCACATAATTAAGGCCTTACATATTTAATATGTGTTTCTCCTGAACAAATGAAAAACATTAAGTGTAATGTTTCTAGACCAATGTAGCCATTCATTTCTGTGTAATGCCAATGCATCATGGTAAACTGGGAGACTTTTTTCCAAAGTTGACAGCACAGTTAACATTCTCAAAAATTCAAATTATACATATGTTCATATGTGTGTATGTTTGTTAGTGTGTGTGTTTATATAAGAAAATCAATAATAGCAACATGTTCTGTATCAATCCAGATTCTACAGGCATTCAGATAAAACTATAGAGATACCTGGTACGTGCCATTAAAAAAAAGCAAAACACAAAATCTCTTTGGTGTTTTTGACGTCATAGCTAAGAGCTGGTGCCTCAGCTCAAATCAGGAAGATGTACTCTTTTTTTCTTCTCTAGCAGTCTGATGCTCTTGGCACTTGTGTCAGGGCTGCTTGGTTAATAGTGCAACCTGAGCTGCGTGTTCATACTCTTTCTTTTGTGAGTTTTACACTCATCTACTTTGCTTATTTTCTTACTGGGCTGTTTTTCATTTTCCTTACTGATTTTTCTAAGTAAGTGATATATGGAATCCTAGCACTTTGTCTTATTTGCTGAGATTTAATTTTCTGGTTTGGGTTTTACCTAATAGTTATGTTTACTGTGCAAAATTATTTTCTATAAGTTAGTCACTAGTGGACAGGGGATCCAAGTACTGTGTATAGGGGGAAGTCACTTCTCTTGGGTGGCATTTCTGGTTGGGTCTGTGTCTGTATCATGGAAGTGTGCCCTGCTAAGATTTCCTGGAAAATGAGTAAAGAAAGGATAACCTTGGCCCAGAAGAGCTTGGAAAGATGGACATTTGGAGCTGTGGTTAGGAACACAGACATCCTCACCTGTCATCCTTTGTTCAGATTCCAAGTTCTGATACCTATGCGTTCAATGACCTTTGATCACATTCTTGATCTCTTTCAGTTCGTTTTCTCTCATCTGTAAAGGTAGGTCAATAATCTCTGCATCACAGAGTCACTGTACTGAGGTCACTAGGGGGAATTGTGGCACTTAGAATGTGACGGTGGTCTGTTTTCTGTTACTCTAAAAAAAAAAAACCCTGAGATAAGGTAATATATGCAGAATAAAGGTTTATTTGGTTTGTGGTTCTGGGGGCTGGGAAGTTTAAGAGCATGGTACCAGCATCTGCTTGTATCTAGTGAGGATCTCCTATTGCATTATTAGAAAGTGGTGGAGCTGGGTGTGGTGGCACACACCTTTAATCCTAGCACTGGGGAGGCAGAGGCAGGTGGTCTCCGTGAGTTCATTCAAGGTCAGCCTGGTCTACATAGTGAGTTCTAGGCCAGCTGGGGCTACTGTGAGACCCTGTTTCAAAAAAGACCAAAAAAGAAAAGAAAAAAGAAAAAAGAAAGTACTGGAATCATTACTGACTGAGTTCCAGCTAGTGTGCCTGCTCAGGTTTCTCTTTCTCTTCTTCTAAAGCCACTGGTGCTTTCATGACCCTCAAGACTTCACCTAATCCTAATTGCCTCCCACAGGCTCCACCTCTTCATATTATTAACATAGGAAGTTCTGGGTTAAGAGATGAACTGTGTGTCTGTGTGTGTGTGTCGGGGGGCGGGGTGTAGCCAAGCCTTGCCATGACTTGTCAGCAATTTAAAAATATTCCTATTATATATCTAGAAATGCGAATAGTACTCCAGCTATAATCTTACATGCATAGATGAGCTACAAAAAAGGATGTTCAGTTGACTGAAAACTCAAAGAATGGCATGTGAGAGGGTAGTGTTCCTATCCCTGTGTGTGGGAGTGGTGCTGTCTACCGAAGACAGAGGCAATGCCTTTAGTTCATGATGGTGTTGGAGCTGAGACCACTCTGAAGAACAGTGCCCTTAAAAAGATGGCTTGTCTATACATCTGTCAGAGAACTAGTGTCTAGAACATTGAAGGAATTAAAAAAAAAACCCTAAATGCCAAGAAACTAACAGGCCAATTAAACAGTGGGCCATGGAACTGAACACAGAGTTCTTAGAAGAAGAAATATAAAAGGCTAATAAATATTTTAATAAGTTTTCACTATCCTTAGCCATCAGGGAAATGAAAATTTAAGGCACTTTGAGATTTCATCTTATTCTTCATCAGAATGGCTAAGATTAAGAAAACAAAATGCTGTGGAGTACGTGGGGAACAGGGAAATCTCATGTACTGTTTGTGGGAGTGCAAATTGGTGTAGCCACAGTGGAAATCAGTGTGGTGGTTCCTCAGAAAGTTAAAAACAGAGGAACTACCATATGACCCAACTATACCACCTCTGGGCATATTTCCAAAGGACTCTGTTTCCTACTACAGAGACACATGATCATCCATGTTCATAGCTGCTCTCATCATAATAGCTAGGTTAGGGAATCAGCCTAGATGTTTATCAACTAATGAATGGATAATGAAGAGGTGGTATATTTATACAGTGGAATTTTATGCAGCTGTGCAGGACAATAAAATTATGAAATTTTCAGGTAAATGAATGGATCTGGAAAACATTATACTGAGTGAGGTAACTCAGACCCAGAAGACAAAACGGTTGCATGTTCTCACTCATATATGACTCTTCGTATCAAATTTTCAGATTTGTGTGTTTAATTTGGAATACCTAAAGAATCCAGGATGTTAGAAAGGGATGATTGGTGGGGAGAGGGAAAAAAGATCTTAAGGGAGGTGGGATAGGAGAACACAGGTGATATGATGGGAAAGGGGGAAGAATGAAGAGGGAGGTTTAAGTGGGGAGAGGAATGAGAAGGTAGGGCAGAGGAGGGGATTGAGGGAGGGATAGCTAACACTAAGGGTGTTTGAAAAGTCACATGGAAACTATTTATAAGCTCTATCTACCATCTATTTATCTATCATCTATCTACTATCTATCTATCTATCTACTATCTATCTATCTATCTATCTATCTATCATCCATCTATCTACTATCTATCTATCTATCTACTATCTATCTATCTGTCTATCTATCTATCTATCTATCTACCTATCATCTATCTATGTATCTACTATCTACCATCTATCTATCTATCTATCATCTATCTATCTATCATCTATCAATCATC
>NW_008329714.1:1300043-1337497 GCF_000622305.1 Nannospalax galili
GTGTGTAATTATAATACAGTAGGCTTCCATATGGCTTTTCAAACACCCTTAGTTATCCCCCCCAACACCCTCCTATCCCCTTCCCACTTAAACATCCCTCACCATTATTCCCCTTTTTCCCTATTGCTGAAGACACCACATATATTGGTCACAGGACATGGAAAAATCAAGTCAGTACTGACCATGAAGCTTCCTCCATGCTGGTTAGCTCTCATAGCACTGGAAGGTACTATGTAGGCTCCTGGAGCGAAAACCAGCATCAGAAGTCTTACCTAGCTGTGACCCATGTAAATCGCAGTAATGACAGGTGTGGCAAGACATGCCTGTGGGTGCAATAGTGGCACAAACATTATGGGATAACTAACTGCTTTCTGATTGGATTTAAGGCCTGTTCTACCGGGGGAAACAGGTGCCTGGTACTGCAAATCTGGCAAAGAACCTAAGGTTAAGGGGTTCACAGGCCGCAGAGATAAACCCATTGCTATTAGTTTGCTAAATGGATTTAAGTATCAAACTGCCCTCTAAATTCATATCTCTCTGCCTATAGAATAGTGCAGCTCTCAGACCTCATTGGGAAAATTTTGTTGTGCAGTAGATGGTGATTAATATAGAAGCTCATAACTGAGCCTCCTACAGTTGCCATAGAATGCTATAAGAGTTTGTCCTTTCTGCTCCATCTCTGGGGGCAGAGCATCCCTGTGAAGCTTCATAAGTTAGTCCTTCTCTTCGGTGCACAATGACAAACAGAACACAATGGGCTGAGAGGTATAAATGATGTGCTTGAGCTCCAATTGATACCAAGGATTCTTATTTTTTTAAGTTTGTTTTTATTGAATTTTTGAATCCTGAATTTCATATAGGATATCTCAATCAATCTTAATCACCTTTATACTCCTATCCCCACTGGCACTCTCCCAAAGCCCCCCTGCCCGCCACTGGAGCCCATATACTCTGTCATCACTGTTAATCAGTGTCCCCAGAAGTTCCCCAATGCAAGTCCATCCACTGAAATCTAGTCAGCCTATCTAGAATCCCTTGTTTTAGGAAGATCAGCTCTTCTTCACCTAGCAGCAATCAGTTGCCAATATTTCTTCAAATAAGATTGGGGTCTGTTGTTCATTTACCCAGTTCTATGCTGGGTTTTTGTCTGCCTGAGTTTTCATGGGACTTGTGTATGCTAACACCATTGCCATATAATCTTATGAGAAGGTTCCCAGGAGTTTGTAGGATTGTTTCCATATGTTCATGCATGTCCTCCTTGGCTCTTACAGTCTTTCTGCCCCCTCTTCCAAGATGGTACCTGAACCTTGGGTGGGTGAAGTTTAATAAAGGAATCCTGTCCAAGGATCAGTACTCAGTAGTCCTTGATCTCTATGCTTTAGCCATTGTGGCCTTTTGTGTTCCTGGCCCTCTGCTGCATGAGAAACCTTCATTAATGATAACTGAGTGAGTCCTTAGTGTCCTCTTCTTTACCCCTGTTCTATGTTCCATGAGCCTTAGGTATAGAGGTTGCATTTTAAATGTCACTTAGCCTTGGGCAATTCATAGACAATGTCCATGTGTGACCAGTTGTGATTCCAAGGATTCTTAATCTGTGAAAATATGAGTCTCAGTTTTTTTCTTTCCTGGCAATTTTTGCTAAGTCTAGAGAAAAAGGCTCGATAAGATGAGATGGGACATTGGCACCAAAGCTCACAAGGAGGATATAATAAGATTTCAAGCCAATCTCATTTACAAATGTAATTGAAAAAGGCCCCACTCTCAAATTGCTACCAAAAGAATCCAGTGATCGGGGCTGGAAAGATGGCTCAGCGGTTAAGAACACTGCTTTTTCTTTCAGAAGACCCAGGTTTGAATCCCAACACCCACATGGCAGTTAACTGTCTGAAACTCCAGTCCTAGGGGATCTGACAGCCTCTTATGGTCTCTGCAGGCATTGCATGACATGGGCGCACTTACCTACATGCAGCCGATACACACATACACATAAAATAAAAATAATAAATAAAATTAAAAAAAAAGAATACATTGATAACAAGTCACGACCAGGCTGGGTTTGTGTCAGGGTGTGAGTCTGATCATGTTAGAGAATCAATTAATGTAATTCGCTCCACTAAAAGATTAAAGGAAAAATAGTTTGAAGTAACTTCAATGTATGTAGAAAAGGCTGCTAAAATGTATCAGCAACAGAAGAATAGAAGAAGTTTCCCCCGACTTGATCTAAAACTTTTCTAGGAAACATCACGTCTAATAGAAAATTGGGGAACATGTCTCTTTTAAGATCAAAACCAAGAAAATGATATTTCTTATTGCTACTTTTCCCGAGCCTTGCGCTGACAGTCCTACACAGCACAGTAAAGTAAGAGGATAAATAAAAGCCAGAATGTTAGAGGAGAAAACTGTTGAAACACCCAGATGATATGATTATTTACATAGAAACCCCAAAAGAAGTTCCAGATAAGTTATTAGCAGTAACAGAACATAGCATCACTCTTTCACACAGATTTAATATACAAAAGTAAATTGTGTTTGTAGTAAACAGCCACCAATGGGTAGAATGTGCAATAAATACATACCATTTGTAATAGCACATATAAAGAAATCTAAATCTAAAGACTTAGAAGACCTTTAAAGAAAAAACGATAAAGCGTTATTGAAAGAAGTTAACGGAATCATAAAAGGGTGTTCTGTGCTCATGGATAAGAAGGCTCAGTTTCATAGAGCTGAATCATGCAGCTCCTCTCAAGCAACTGCAAAGAGCCAGCTATCCCTAGGACTCCAGGGTGTGGCAGGTGCTATATGCAGAGAGATGAGGCGCCGAGGCATATCTTTTCTCCAGGAAGTAGTTTATTGTTCCAGCACCAGGCTTTATGAGAGCGTTTTCAAAAACAGAGCCTTCAACAAAGAAAGACCCAGCCTTTTATACCCTCTGTCTTGTCTCATTTTTGGTAACACATCCTGGTTGGGTGCTTCGTGCTCCAAGGTCATGACGGGCGGAACTGTGTATAGGCAGTGCTCAGGGACATTCCACATGGACTTTCTTTCTCTTTGTTCTGTAGGGGAGTTTCCTCCCACAGTAGGTTTTTTGGGATGTGTGTGAAATCTGGTGTTAACACTAAGTTTTATAAAAGAATAAATGTCAATAACCTCCAGGAGACTAATAAGGATGGAAAGAGGGAAATGTCCCACCTCACATTCAAAACTACTACAAACTGCGTTAGTTAAAGTTCTGGTCAACGATGTTATCTAAGGCGGCATGACCTAGGTTTCCACAGCAAGTGCATTCCCTACCTCACACTACACACAAAAGCAGTCTTAGGCAGGTCAAGTATTTAATGTGGAAACACAAAATCTTTCAGAAGATGATACTGAGAATACATATTTGTGACTGCATCAGAAAGCAGTGTTTTAAAAACAAAACATAAAAACCCATAAATTTGATTATAGGAAAATAACAAACTAAGAACAATCTCAAAAAAGGTAAAAAGAAAATTAAAATACAAGCCATAGTGTGTCATAAGATATTTGCAACAATAAAACTATCAAAATAGTATCAGCCAAATAGAGTATTCCTACCCAGGCATCCCCCTATGAAGTGGGACAAAAAAGGAAATTGAAAATTTCAGACACAACTTGAGAAGATTATCAGGGGAATTGAAATATCAGCCATTAAACAGAAAAAGATGGTCAACTTCATTATACTCTGAAAAATAAAAATGAGAGCATCCATGAGTTATTGTATCATGTCATCTACCTTGATAAGAATGGAGAGGATGTCCATTGCTGCTAAGTTGGGAAACTGAATTCATTTCTGATAAATTATGATCAGTGTGCAACTACTATGGAAAGCAGTTCATCCTTCTCTGGTAAAAGTGAAGCCGCATGTACCCAATGGCCTGGTGACCGGCAGCTCTGCAAGTCTGCATTCTGCATCCTGTTTTCCCACGTGCAGTGTGAGGCCCACAGGATGTCCATAGATGTGCTTTGTGTGTTCGCAGATCTGAACCAGCCATCGGCTCTGGAGGGCAGGAACCGGTCTGGCTGTGTACAAAGGGACTCCAGCCAGCAGCCAACACAAGCTGGAGCTCCATGCAGCAGCAGGCACGAGTCTCAAAAGCACAATAAAGAAACCGAGACAAGCAAATGGCGAATGCACAGTACAGGATGATTGTATTTATTTAAAACGCCCAACGCAAGGGAAACTCAACAGCACATTGTTTATGGCAGGATTGTGTTACAATGGCAGAAATGATGGAAGGACAGCAGGCATGGTGGGCAGGAGGAGTCTGGGGTCCTGCCCAGATCAGGAGTGACCTGTGTGCAGTGTCAGAGGCACTGGTGAGGTCTCACTTTCTTTTTTAAAATTTTAAATATTTATATATAAACCTTTTATTAATTTTTTAAAATCTGAATTATTAACCACATAATTAGTAGAAGCATTTCATTACAACAGCATTGACATAGTAACAGTTTCCAGAGCTAAGATGCATCTCTTTCAAAATTGGCTATAAATTTTTAGGTTCACAGTGTTGAATTAATACAGTTATACATTATTGTACTCAGTATAAATCTTATAAGACATAAAACTGAATGAGGTTAAGCTTTAAAAAAGATCTCCATTTCTTTTTAAAATATACTGTTTCATACAGATAAGCTCATTTTTAATGCAACTAACGCTTAGATGTTTGCACATGTGTCTCTAATCTCTGAATCTGATTATTACTAGTCACAGTTGGTTACTTTCTGAAATCCTTGGCACCTGAGCATGGATATAAAGTCACCAGGTAGATTTCAATGGTAATGTTTTTCATATCTACTAATAAACATGAAGCAAGTTTTTATGCTTCTTCCTCAAATATAACTCATTCTTTTATTTATTGATTTTTTGTGTGTATTTCATACAGAATATCCCAAACAATCTTTGTACCCGCATCCCAAATAGCACCCTTCCATAGTCCCCCACTCCCACTGGAGCCTATATACTCTATCATCCCTAATATTGTCCACTGTTTTATCAGTGCCTCCAGTCTTTACCCAGTGCTAGTCCATCCACTGAGTCTAGTCAGCCTATCTAGAGTTCCTTGTTTTAGGAAGATCAGCTCTTCCTTATCTAGCAGCAATCAGTTGCCAACATTCCTTTAGATAAGACTGGAGCCTGCTGTTCATTTTCCCGTTCTATGCTGGGTTACTGTCTGGGAGTCTCTTGGGCCACCCTGGCCAACAATTCAAAGGAAGGTATCTCCTGTCTCTTTCTTGTTATGTAGCCTTTAGCTATACACATGGACTCAAAGAATTTTGCTGATCACTTTAATCTTTGGTTATACTATCCTTTTGGGTGTTTAAGACCATATAGTTGTCCCAGATTAACCAATTTATTTTTACTCTTAAAGTCATTTGAGGATCTGTTCCTCAGGGGTCACATAGGCTTGGGAGGAGCCCCTGGCTCCTTTCTTTTACCAGTTCCACCTATGTGAAGATAAGTCAAAGGTCCTGCTGGACTGTGGATGGCTTCACTTGGAAGCATGGAAGAAATGTTTCCTCTGTGTTGACCCTCCTCTTTGTAGACTGGACACTGGTTTAAGTCCATCTCTTGGGGTCACCTTGGCCTCCTTGATCAAGAGGACAGGTGACTCACCACAGTTACAGGACATTTTGAGAGATGTTCCATAATCCTCTGGAACTTAGTTGACCTTGGAGGGCAAGGAGCAAAAACTTTCCTTTAAGCCCTGCTGACTAGATTAGTATAGGCCTCAAAGTCTGGCTGTTAAACATTCAAGAAGTTTAGTTCCACCAGTCTGGTACTTTTAATTACCATGCACTATGTAGATAAAGCTTGGCAAAAACCAAACGTTCTCAGATAAACCTTGACTAGACATATATTATGTTCCTTGAGCTAGTTGTATGTATAATTAATCAGTAGGTTGTTGGACTAATATGGATGTCTCTGGGTTTTTGAAAACTAGGCATTATTTATCTCTCTCCTTGTCTAACCCTTCCACCATGGTGTCCCCATTTTTCCCATTTCTCCCTTAATACCCTTCTCCTATGGTTCCCTCCTCTCTTGAGCTCTTTTTTCCCTTTATCCCCAAGGTTTCTTGTTTAACCCTCTCTCCCCCCTCCCATTAAAATAACCCTATTTTTATCCATATCTCCTTTATTAACACCTGTTTCCTACTGCTCTTCTCTTTCAGGTTCTTTCTTTTCCTTTACCTCCATGGTTCCTTTTCGTTATCCTGGTTCTCGTAGTTATGTCTAGATGCATACTCACGTATAAGGATTTGGTGCTAGGATACACATATAAGGGAGAACATACTTCTTTTGTTTTTCTGAGTCTGTGTTACTCAGTGTAAAGTTTCTAGTTCCAACCATTTACCTACAAATTTCATGATTTCATCTTTCTTTACTGCTGAGTAGAACTCCACCATACAAATGAACCATATTTCCATTAGTTGAAGGACACTTAGGTTGCTTCCATCTTTTAGCTATTGTGAAAAGAGCAGCAACAAACATGGATGTACAAGTGTCTCTGCAATAGGATGAGTCCTTTGGGCATATGCCAAGGAGTGGTATAACTGGGTCAAATGGTAGGCTCATTTGTAGTATTTTTTAAGAGTTCTCCACACTGCTTTCCATAGGGGTTGAACAAGTTTGCAATCTTACCAGTAGTGGACGAGCATTCCCCTTTCCCCACATCTTCTTCAACATTTGGTATCATTTGTTCTCTTGATCTTAGCCAGTTTGACTGGAAAGATGAACACTTAAAGTGGTTTTAATTTGCATTTCTCTAATTATTAATGATGCTGAACACTTTTTAAGATGCTTCTTAGCCATCTTTATTTCTTCTTTTGAGACCTCTGTGCTCAGCTCTTAGCCCATCTTTTAATTGAGTTACTTCCTTTCTTGATTCTTTGTTTTTTGAGTTCATTATATATTCTGGATGTTAAACCTCTGTGAAATGTGTTGCTAGTGAAGATTTTCTCCCAGTCTGTGGGTTTTCTCTTTACTTCCTTGGTTGCTTTTTTGATGTACAGAAGCTTTTTAGTTTATTGAGGTTCTATTTGTTAATTCTTGCCCTTGTTTCAGGAGCAATTGATGTCTGGTTTAGAAAATCCTTTCCTACACCTATATCTTGTAGGTTTTCCCCAATGTTTTCTTCTAACAGTTTCAGAGTTTCAGGCTTCACATTGAGGTCTTTGATCCATTTGGAGTTGACTTTTGTGCAAGGTGAAAGATAGGGGTTTAGTTTCATTCTTCTAAAGTTGGAGATCCAGTTTTGCCAGCACCATTTGCTAAGCATGCTGTCTTTTTTTTTCCAGTGAATGTTCTTGGCTCCTGTGTCAAATATCAGGTGGCTGAAACTGCATGTGTTCATATCTGGGTCTTTAATTTTGTTCCATTGATCTACGGGTCTATTTTTATGCCAGTACCATGTTGTTTTTATGATATAGCTCTGTAATACAGTTTAAAATCAGGTATAGTAACCCCCCTGGTATTGCTCTTAGTGCTCAGGGTTGCTTTGGCTATCCTAGGTCTTTTGTGCTTCCATATGAATCTTAGGATGGTTTATTCCAATTCTGTGATGAGTGTCGTGGGGATTTTAATTGGCATTACATTGAATCTATATATGGCTTTTGGTAGGATGGTTGTTTCTACAATATTAATTCTTCAGATCCATGAGCATGGGAGGTCTTTCCATCTTCTGATGTCTTCCTTAATCCCTTTATCTAAATATTTTAAAACATAGCAGTCTTTAATGTCTTTGGTCAGGTTTATTCCGAGATATTTTATTTTTTTGAGGCTATTGTGAAAGGGAGTGTTTCCATGTTTTCTCTCTCTGATTGCTTGTTATTGGTATATAGAAAGGCTACAGACTTTTGTAGGTTAATTTTGTAACTATATATGGTCGATTTTGGAGAAAGTTCCATGGGGCGCTCAATAGAAAGTATATTCTTTGTTACTTGGGTGGAATACTCAGTAGATGTCTGTTAAGCCCATTTGATTTATGGTATTATTTAATTCAGATGTCTCTCTGTTAATTCTCTGTTCTGTTGACCTATCTAATGCAGATAATGTGGTATTGAAGTCTCCTACTATTAATGAGTTGGGATTAATCTGGGTCTTAGAGTCCTGTAGTACTGTTTTTATGAAATTGTGTGCACCAGAGTTTATTGAATACATGTTTATGGTTGTAATATCTTCTTGGTCAATTGTTCTTTTGATCAAAATGAAGTGGCCCTCTTTATCTCTTCTGATTAGTTTCAGTTTGAAGTCTATTTTGTCAGATATTAGAATTGCAACGCCTGCTTTTTTCATTTGCTTGGAATATTCTTTTTCCGTCCTTTCACCTTAAAGCAGTGCCTGGACTTGAAAGTGAGATGGGTTTCTTGCCAACAACAAAAAGATGGGTTTTTGTTTCTTAATCCATTCATCTAGTCTGTGTCTTTTGACTGGAGAGTTCAGTCCATTGATATTTAAAGTTATTAAGTTATTAATGAAGGATGTGTATTGATTCCTGTTCTTTTGATTTCTGTACGCATTCTTTTTTTTTTCTTGGATTTCAATCTTCAGTTTAATTTTTCTTTTTGATCAGGAGAATGCAGAGTTTATTAGCAAAGGAACACGTGGGACAGTTTCTTTTTTAATACATAATTTATTGAGAATTTCATAATGCATATAAGGTGTTTTGATCAAATCCATGCCCACTCCCTCCCCTCCAACTCTCCCCATTTTTTTTTCTGATAACTTCATGTACTTTTTCTTCTTCTTTGATTTATTTATTTTTGGATTCTGTAACATCCCCCCCCTCTGAAGAGGTAACCCTAAAATCTTTTAAGGATTAAATACAAGCTCCCAAATACTTTCGATATTTTTGGCCTTTGGAACAGAGTATGTTGCTAAGAGGCCAAAGGACATTTTGACTTTTAGCCAAGAAACTGGATACATTTCTTTACAACTGGTTACTTTTCTTTGGGGTCTTTTTACCCTAACTGCCTAGCCAATTCCTACCTCCTATTCTTATCACACCATTCTCTGAAGGGGTTAGCCAAATTGCCAATAGGGAATCGCGACACAGACCACTCTGGCTTCTTCCATGCTGAACAGGAATGCAGGGTGAGGCAATTGGAGTACCCCTTCAATAGGTCTATCTAAAAGACTCTTAAATTGCATAACTCTTATCTCTAAGGAGAAAAGAAAGCCCTTGAATCAAGAATAGGAGATGTGAAGGAGAAGTAAAAGCAAGAGTAATCAGCATTACAACTTCTAGAGAGGGAACTAGAAAAAAGTCAGAACAGGGCAATTTTTAAACGTTCATATGAGAGTCCATTGGAATTTCTTGACAAGGGCTTCCAAAAGCATCCCTCTATTGGGTTCTTCCTCATTTTTCTTTTGTCTTCCAAGGCTGGACTCTAGAGTGATGGATTCAGGATTTGCTTTCAGGTATTTTGATAGCTGTTGGAGTGGTTAGAATCAGTGTCAGTTCCCTCTCAAAGGCTTCTAGATAGGGGGAGAAAACAAATTTATCCACCGTTTTAGAACAATAGCTGGTTCTCTCCCTTGGCTACAGATGAGCACTACAATATTGGAGACCAAGATTTGAGGTCTTAATCTGAGCAGCACTTCCTGGTTAGGAACAAAATCGTCAATGAGAAATTATTGCCTAAATAAATTTTTATATAGACTTAAGCCTAATGTCTGGGAAGTGTAATCCCTTGAACTCAAAGAAATATACTGATGACTTACTCTTTGGTTGTCCTGCTGCTCAGGAGTTCTCACAGAGGCCCAAGTTGGTGAAGATCAGATACTCTCAGGCTTTCTCTTAAGGTCTGGATACCTCCAGGAAAGATGCTGGCGTCAGGAAGTTGGGGGCTGGTTTGTTCTGGGAGGAGGGTCTGTCTCAGACATGCAAAAGCAAGGTAGGGGAGGGAACAGGCCCGGAAGGCTCCTGGGGACTAGCCAGCAGAAGTGGGTTTATCAAGGTGCAAAGGATCCACAAGCAGTGGGGAGCTTGGGCCAAGAGGGCAGGGCAGAAGTTTGGAGTGCCAAGAGAAGAAAATTGTCCAGTGCCCATGCTAGGAGGAGAGACAGGGTGGGGACGCTGGGAGGGTGAATGAGGCTGGGGGAGTCAAGGTGCAGTGGGTGTGGCAGCACTTACCCAGGAAAGAAGCTAGCACCAGGAAGCTGGTGGCTGGGCTTCCCAGAGATGCAAAGGTGATGTGAGGGAGGAAAAACACCCTGAGGGCTCCTGGGGACTAGAGGGAGGTTTGGGTGCAAAGGATCAGGAAGCAGTGGGGAGCCTGGGGTAAGAGGACAGTCCAGAGGTCTAGGGTGCCAAGAGAAGAAATGAGCCAGTGCCCACACTAGGAGGAGAGACGGGGTGGGGTAGCCTGGAGGGTGAATGAGGCTGGGAGAGTCAGGGTGCAGTGGGCATGCAGAACTTACCCAGGAAAGATGCTGGCCCCAGGAAAGAGGTCTTGCTTTCAAACCGAGTGTTGGGCACACTTGCTTCCTGCTTTATCTGGATGTCATGAATATTCATTTGGATCTATCTGGTTGCATCACACTGGAAAAGAAACTTCTGTGAGGATTCCCAAAGCCTCTGTTCCTACTGCTCACCTTTCCTGTTTTTGCTGTACAGACCACAAGCAAATGAATGCATATGGAGGTGTCCCAATGGAATTTTATTTAAAAAATCAGGTGAGATTTGTCCCTCAGAGAACAGCTTGTTAACTCCCATTTTGTAACACCCATTAACAATTTAAAAAAATACAGCTAGCAAAGATTTAAAGGGAAAAATGCCAGATCAGAAACTTTATCTGAGCAAGTGGATGAATATGGTTAAGTTAGAAATACAATGGATCCTATTTATATAAATGAAAGATGTATAGAGGGCTTCCACAGCCCTCAGAGACCCAGTCTCAGAAAATCCTGAAAGTGGAAATTGGAAAACCTTAATTCACCCAAGAGCAAAATTGTAACTTGCTGGAGTGGAGTGGGAGTGGAAGGGAGAGAATTCTGACAGAAAGCAGACATTGGTCACAGAAATTCTTCTCATCTACGAGGACACATTGACTTGATTTGTCTGAATTACTGAGACTAGCGATGTCAAGCTTCCTTCCTGCCTCCCAATGGATGCAAAGAACTGTGGGAGATGACAGGAAACTACAGGACAGAGGAATGGGTTTGGGCACAACATCACCTATTACGTGGAATTACTTATGTTTATTTCAATTTTTAAATCTTTGACTTGTTTACTTTTTTAGTTTAAATTTCTTTGTTATTGTTCACAATGTTGTACTTAACTGTTAAGAGGAGACTTTCATTGTTCGTCTACACTTACAAAATTTTCTTTCCTACATTTCTACAATAGTCCCCATTCTGCTTCTCAGTCCTGATCAAGTATTTTTCTGTCACTCATACTTTGCCCTTCTCCTTCCTCTTTTCTTCATTTTACTATTTAGCTCTTTAAAAAATTTATAAACTGCATTTTCTCCAACCTGTACCCTAGTGCCTGAGTCTCTGAACCATAGTGGGGGCACAATGAACTGACAAATGTCTCTGACTGAACACCAACAGTAGGGGTCGCTGGTCAATATTAAGGGGGACCGAAGCTGCCTTCCCCCTTAAGAGCAGCAGGAAACAAGAACTTCTAATCAAGACTGTTCACCCAGAGGACTCATGTAAGGGGAAACAAAACCTGGAAGGCATTCTTTCCCACAGATGTGCAAAACACGACAGAGAAATGCAAAACTATGACACAAACACCCCACAAACACAGCTCCTCAGTATTAAAAAACAAAGATAACAAGATGGCTGAAACGTCAGAGAAAGATTTCAGAGTCCTGCTTTAAAAAATGGTCAGAGATGATATAGAAGACTCAAATACTCGTATGAACGAAGTAAGGAACTGAGTTCAGAACCGTGACAAGACAGTTATCAAAATAGATGGAGCAGTAAGATGGAGAAAAATTAAAAAATCATGGACAAAAACTCAGCACAGAAATTGAGACTTTGAAAAGACAAAAAAACAGAAATTCTGGACATGGATCAACCAAGCAAATGAAAAATGGTGGGAAAACACATCACGAATAGGCAATACCAAGGACAAGAATGAATTTCAGGGATTGAGAACAAGGTTGAGAGAGTAATATATCCACACACACTTAAAGAACAAAAAATGAACTGGAGCTAAACTTCCAAGAACTCTGCTATCCATTCAAGAAGCCAAACCTAGGAATATATGGGATGGAAGAGCTAAGATAAAATCTAAAGGCATAGACAAGTTATTCAATGAAATTATTTACTATTGTTTTCCTCAGGTTCCCCTAGCAACTATCAACAGCCTATAGATGCTCAGGGAGGGATTGGGCCTCCTGAGCTTCCTGAAGGAGTAGTGGGGCCTTGTGAGCCCCTCCTCCTTGTACGATGGAATGTCGACAGGCCAATCTTTTGCAAGTCTTGCTCGGGTAATCACAGCTGCTTAGGTTCCAGAGCGCTATGACTGCTACACTCCTCTGGCCCTTACGTTCTTTCTACTTTCTCTTTTGCAAGGTTCCTGAGCCTTGGGGCCATGATATAGATGTCTCATTTAGGGTTAAGCATTCAACAGTCTTTCATTCTCAGCACTTAGACTAATTGTGAATTTGCAGCAATCATCAACCACTGAAGAAAGAAGCTTCTCTGACTAACGTTGACAGTAGCACCGATCTACTAGAATAAACATAACTATTTGGAAGGCAATTTAATAGTCACACCATGTCCATTTGACAGTATAATTGTAGTAGCTCCCCCATTGGGATCTATGACCTCCATAGCCATGGGCTTTTGACCAGGTTTACAGTGCCAGATGTGAATTCCCTCTTGTGGAGCACAGTTCAGATCCAACCATAAAGTATTTGGTTACTCTCATAACAGTCATGTCACTGCTGCACCAGTGGTCGCATCTTGCCTAGCAGGTTTGTAATGTAGAGTCAACATTACAGAGTCCACAGCTGTGCAAGGCTGTTGATGACAATTCTCCACTAGCGAATTGCATAGCACCTTCCAGTACTATGAAATCTAGCCATCAGGAAGAAAGCTTCCAGCTCAGTTTCTGGTTGACATCTGTATTACTTATTTTTCTCATGATAAACACCATGACCATGGCAATTTATAGAAAGAAGAGTTTATCTGGCTTATGATTCCAGAGGGATAAGAGTCCATCATGGCAGGGAAGCTTGGTGGCAGATGTGGCTGGAGGAAAAATCTTAGGGTTCACATCTTCAAGCAGGCGCAGGAAGCAGAGAGTGAAACAGAAAATGAGCAGGATTAAAGCCCATGCCTGGGTATGCTTCATCCAGCAGGGCCACACCTCCTAAACCTTCTGAAACAGAGCCAGCAACTGGGGACAAAGTGTTCAAATACTTGGACCCTAAGGGGACATTCTCTTTTAAACCATCACAGTTTCTCCATGTTCTGAAGACAAAGTATTTGGTATCTTTATCAACAGTATTATCATTTAGTTCTGGTATATAGCTAACAGCAGTGGCAATAGACCCTATATCAGGGGGCCTCAGTAACTTCTTGGACAACAACTGGAAGGTAAGTAGTTCACCCCAGCATTTTGATTTTCATTTAATATTCTTATGGCATCCAAGAGTAACTTTATCCATTCTTATAGGGTATCTCCATTCAAACTACTTAATGAAAGTATATTGGAAAATTCCCTGAACATAGAGAAAAAAAAAAAACAGACACAGACAAAGATACACTTAGAGCCCCCAAATAAATATGATCATAATGAATCTCTCCACAATATATCATAGTCGAAATATCAAAAATACAAAGCAAAGAATCAGCACAAAAGCTTTAAGGGAAAAACTGATATACAAAGACCTAAACATCAGAATAGCATCAGATCTTTTATCAGCAATCCTTAAATCAGGAAAGCATGGAATAATATAGATCAAACTCTCAAAATAAGTAACTGTTATCCAAAGTTGCTATAGCCCCCAAAGTTGGCTCTTTAAATTGACAGAGAAATAAGAACATTTCAAGGCAAACATAAGTTAAGGCAGTTTATGAAAACTAAACCAGCATTGTAGGAAATTCTTAAAGGAATATTATACACACATGAGGAAGGACAATGTTTTTATGAGGACACAGGTAGAAATACCTTTTATGAGAGGAAGAGATGAACAGAAGAGATCCAGGAAGCAATCCATCATGTCGAACACAGCAAACTAGGAAACCTCTAATACTAACAGGGAAGAAGGAAAAAGTAGCAATAGCCCAATCATCCAGAAAAACGAACAAAAAACCCCATAAAAATAGCAATCCCCCTAAAAAATAACCTTAAATGCAAATAACTTCAACTCACCAATGAAAGGATGTAAACTAAGTAATTAGTTTATTGTCTCTAAGAAACACACCTCAATAGCAAAGACATTAAAAACCCCAAAGTCAAAGAATGGAAATCAACCTACCAAGCAGACAGAAGCGGGAAACAAATTTGTGTACTAATTCTCATTAAAATATACTTTGATTAAAGTATATTTCTAACCAAAACTAATTAGAAGAGCTAAGGTAAGTCACCATGTATTAATAAAGGGAATGATCCATTAAGAATGTATGACAATTTTAAGAATTTATGGCCTGAATATTGTGATTCTCAAATAAAAAGTCACACAGATCCAAGCACAATAAGTGACAGACTTTAATGCATCACTCTCATATTTCTATAAGTCTTCTAATCTAAAAAATTCAGTAATAAGGGTTGGAGAGATGGCTCAGTGGTTAAGAACACTGGCTGTTCTTGCAGAAGACCCAGGTTCGATTCCCAGCACTCACATGGCAGCTAACAACTGTCCATAACTCCAGTTCCAGGGGATCTGACAGTGTCTTCTGTCTTCCTTGGGCATTGCAAGACACAGGTGCACTTACCTACGTGCAGGAAATACATGCACACACATAAAAAAAATTCAGTGAAGAATCTTCAGAGCTAAATTACATCACAGGTCAACTAGATTTTACAGATATGTACAGAATATTCCATCTGACAGAAAGGGAATGCACAGTTTTTTCAGTGGTGCATGGGACCTTCTGTAAAACAATCACAATATGATAAGGGTTGGAAAAGCAACCCTTAAGAAATAGAAAAAAAGGGGAATAATTGTTTGTATCTGAACAATGGAATAAAACTAGAAATCGATAGCAAAAGAAGGCTCAGAACCTACACAAATACTTGAATATTGACCAGTACACTTTTGAATGAACTTTGAGCCTTTGAAGAAATCAGGGAGGGAATTTAAAAATTCCTAGAATCAAAAGAAAGTGATAGCACAATCTACCAGAAGCCCTGGAATATACCCAAGGTAGTTTTCAGAGAAAAACTACAGCTATAAGTGATTACATTTAAAAAAATCAGAGAACTTTCAAATAAATAACATAATGATGAGCCTTAAGGTTCTAGTAACACAAGAAGAAGCCAAACACAAATGCAGTAGACTGTAAAAAGTAATAAAGATTGGGGTAGAATTAATCCTACCAAAAGCAATACATAGACTCAATGCAATCCCAATCAAAATCCCATGTCATACTTCACAGAATTAGAAAAAAAATCCTTAAATTCATATGGATGTACAAAAGTCCCCAGATAGCCAAAGCAACCCTGAGCACAAAGAGCAACACTGGGGGGATTACTATACCAGATCTCAAAGTATACTACAGAGCTATAGTCATAAAACCAGCATGGTACTGGCACAAAAATAGACACATATATCAATGGAACATTATTGAAGACCAGAACCTGAGTACACACAATTTCAGCCACCTGATATTTGAAAATGATGCCAAGAACACACAATGGAAGAAAGACAGCATCAGAAGAATGAAACTAGATCCTTATCTCTCACCTTGCACAAAAGTCAACTCCAAATGCATCAATCTGAAACTGAAAACCCTTAAACTATTAGAAATATTGGCGGTAACCTACGAGATATAGGCGTAGGAAAGCATTTTCTAAATCAGACAGCGGTTGCTAGGAATTCACAATCAACAAGTCAACAGTCAACAAGTGGGACCTCATTAAACTAAAAAGCTTCTGTTCAGCAAAAGAAATAATCAAGAAGGTGAAGACAAAACCCACAGGGTGGGGAAAAATCTTCACCAGTGACACATCTGACAGAGGTTTAACATATAGAATATATAAAAAACAAAGATGCGAGAAAGCAAATGACCCATTTAAAAATGGGCTAAAGATCTGAACAGAGAGTTCTTAAAGGAAGAAATAAGGTGGCTAAGAAACATCTTTAAAAGTATTCAACATCATTAGTAATTAGGGAAATGCAAATTAAAACAAACTTACCCCAGTCAGAATGGCAAGATCAAGAGAACAAATGATACCAAATGCTAGAAGGATGTAGAGAAACAGGAATGCTCATTCATTGCTGGTGGGATTGCAAATTCATGCAACCCCTATGGAAAACAGTGTGGAGAACTCTTAAAAAACTAAAAACGAATCTACTATATGACCCAGTTATACCACTCCTTGGCATATACCCAAATAACTCATCCTATTGTAGAGACACTTGTATATCCATGTTTGTTGCTGTTCTTTTCACAATAGCTAAGACATGGAAGCAACCTAAGTGCCCAAACTGACAAGTGGTTAATGAAAACATGATACATTTACATAATGGAGTTCTATTCAGCAGTAAAGAAAGATGAAATAATGAAATTTGCAGGCAAATGGATGGATCTAGAAACTGTTATACTAAGTGAAGTAACATGGACTCAGAAAAACAACAGATGAATGTTCTTCCTCATCTGTGGCTCCTAGCACCAAATCCTTATAAGTGATGCAACTGCAGGGATCATGAATATTGTATGAAAACAGGGAGGTAAACGGAAAGAAAGAAACTGAGAGAAGATAAGTAGGATAAAGGTGTTATTAAGGGAGAAATATATAAAAGGAGGGTAATTAAAGTGGAGGGGTGGAAGGAGGACTATACAAATAACTATGGGAATAAAGGGTAAAAAATCCTCCAGATACACAGTAAAGAAACCAAAACCAAAACCAAAAAACAAAAAACTTAAGCAACCTTACAGGGATGGAAGAAAGCCCTTCCAGAAGCAATACAGCTGTTGGCCTGAGGGACACTAGAGGTCTCCAAAACAACAAAGACCATTGCCAATAATGTTGGTTGTACACCAGACATGGATGGAAAATCCCTGTTGCTGAAGACACTGCATGATTTGAGCACAGGAGAGGGAGAAATCAAGCTTGGACTAAGTTGGAAACTCCCTGCCTGCCACTGGATGGGTGGCTTTCATGGTGCCAAAAGGCAACATGCAGATGACTGGGGGAGATTAGTCCCCTATAATTCTCCTCAATGATGGACCCCATGTGTTTCACTATCAACATACCAAACAAGATGTTCCTGCTGGTGCAATAGTGGAGCATCCAGTGTATGTGCAACCAGCAAATTTCTGATTCGATATAATGCCCACTCCTAGGGGTGGAACACACATCTGGTACTGTAGACCTGGCCAAACCCCTGTGGCAGGGGAGGATATAGGCCCCAGTGGGAAGTCACTGCAATTGCTTTGTTAGATGGAAATGATGCACCTGCTAAAGTATCGAACAAGAATTTGTGCTTACAACCATAAGTTAAGTTATTATAGCAGTCACTGTTTAGATGTTCTTGATTCTTGCTCTCTGTCTGTCTGTCTGTCTCTCTCTCTCTCTCTCTCTCTCTGTGTGTGTGTGTGTGTGTGTTTATAGTAGATGGAATCCTACTGAAACTGGCCGACAGCCCATGAAAAACAGATGATGCTGAGACCCAGAAGTTCAGTGTCTTGCCACAGTGGAGGAAGATCTTCCCACACCTACCACCCACTCCAAGGCTCAGGGACTTTTGTGGAAGAGGTTGGCAGAAAGAATGTAAGAAGAAAAGGGGTGGAGTGTTAACTGGAAAAGTCCTCTGACCACTATGCCAGCAAGCTATAGTCACACCTCCTTCCCAAGCTCATCAAGGAGTTGTGGGGGGAGTCACTTACCCCTCCCACCCAATCAGTTGAACTTAGCTACATGTAGGGGGAGGGGCAAAGGACAGATAAGCCAAGAACACCAAGAGGCACTTCTCTCACCATTTTGTGGGGCTGTTGGGAAGTCATAGACTCTGTATTTGAGTGTGGACTTTATGATGCAGCTGTAAATGTGGGGCATCCACTCTTCTGTAAATAAATCCCTACCCTATGTTCTGTTAAAAAAAATAATAAATAAAATGTTAAAAAAAGATAAAACAAAAATGCTAACATTTGTGATATATGTATATATAAAGATTGGGGTAGAGTTAATGGAATTGTGACCTAAAGAATGAGACACAGCAGCAAGGAATTAGTCTTTGAATGGAATAATAAGATTGACAGTCTTCTAGCCAAACTAACCAAAAGAAGAGAAACTCAAGTTAATGAAATTAAAGATGAAGGGAATTCTTATAATACAGTCCAGTGAAATCCAGGAGAGTATTAGGTAATACTTTGAAACTTATATTCAAAAAAGTTGGAAAACCTATAAGAAATGGATACAGTTCTAAACTCACACACTACCAAAACTGTTTCCAGTGTCTGGGAAGGCTTATCAGTTAGTAAAGTGCATACTGCACAAGTATGAAGACATGCAAACATAAAGATCTGAGGACCCACGTCAAAGCTGGGCACAGTGGCATCTTCCTGTTGTCCCAGCACTGGGGAGGTGGCGACAGGAGGGTCTCTGAGGCTTTCTGGGTAGCCAGTCTACATAATCTGTGAACTGTAGTTCAGTGAGAGACTCTAACTCAGAAATAATGTGGAGAGTAACTGAGGAGGACCCTGGATTTTGACCTCTGGTCTCCACACACAAGTACACACATTCTCTCTCTCTCTCTCTCTCTCTCTCTCTCTCTCTCACACACACACACACACACACATACATATACACACACACATACACACACACAATTAAATTCAGAAGATGTGAATGCTCTAGACAAATGCACACTAGACAATGGGACTGAAGCAGTAATTGAAGTTCTTTCAGGGCCAGGGATATAGTTCAGTTGGTAAAGTGCTTATCTAACATGCCCAAAGCTCTGGTTTTGATCTTCATCACCACATAAACTGGGCATAGTGGTACACCTATAATCCCAGAATTCAGGAGGTAGAGGAGGAAGATCAGAAGTTCAAGGCCACTCTTGGCCACAAAGTGAGTTTGAAACCAGCTTGGTCAACATGAAAACTTACCTTGGAAAAAATGTAACTCCACATAGAAAAGCCCAGAATTAGGCCAGACAGATTCACTGCTGAGCTCTACCAAACTTTTAAGGAAGACCTAGTATTTGTACTTCTCAAACTATTACACAATATAGAAGGGGAAATAAAACTACCAAACCTACCTTAAAAGTCAGTATTACCCTAATACCAAAACCAGGTAAGGAAACAAGAAGAAAACTATAGACAAATTTCCCCAACAAACACAGATGTAAAAATTCTCAACAAAATACTTGCAAACAGAATTCAAGAATGTAATGAGATCATGCATCACAACCAAGTTGACTTTAAGTTAGGGATGGAAGACTTGGTTGACATACACAGGTGAGTAAGTGTAATTTAGCATTAAAAAAAGAAAACACATGGTTATCTCAACAGATGCTGAAAATACATCGACAAGTTTCAACGCGGTTTCATGATACATGCCCCAAAGAAACTAAACTAGAAGGAGCCTCACTTACACAGTAAAGGTTGTACATAACAGTCCTATAGCCAACATTCTGCTACGCAGAGAAACACTAAGAGTAGTTCTAAATGTAGAATGAGATAAGAATTCCCAGTCTCTCTACTCTTACTCATTGTAGAGCTTGAAGTCCCAGCTAGAACATTAAGATATAGGAAAAAACAGAAGGGCTACAAATAGGAAAGGAAGAAGTCAAATTATTCCTATTTGTGGATGACTTGGTTTTATATTTCAAAGACCCCAGAGACCGCCCCCCACCCCCAAAACTTTCAGCATGTAACAGGCTACAAAATCAACATGCAAAAGTCAATAGGTTTTCTGTATCCCAATAATGAACTTGCCATGAGAGAAATTAGGAAAAATATCCCATTTACAAACTACTTCAAACATCCTTAGCTATAAACCTAACGGAGGAGGTGAACTACCTCTAAGATGAAGACTTTACACACAAAAGCAAGAAATCAGACATTAGAAGAAGGAAAGACTTCCCAAGGTCCTGGATTGGCAAAACTAATATGGGGAAAATGGCTGTACTACAAAAACTAATCTACAAATTCATGCAACCCCCTCAAATTTCCAGTGATGTTTTCCATAGAATGAGAAAAACAATCTTAAAATTCATAGGAAAGTAACAAATAGCCAAAGCATTCCAAAGCAGAACAATGCTGAAGGTATCACATACCTGACCTCAATTGTACTACAGAGCCAGAGTGGCAAAGACAGCATGGTGCTGGCACAAACAAGCATGGAGACCGATGGAAACAAGAGAGGACTCAGAACCAAACCCACACAGCTACAGCCTGATTTCTGACAAAGCCATCGAAAGCATACACCAGGGGAAAAGGTGATCTACTCAACAAATAGTGCTGGCAGAACTGGATATCCACACACAGAAGAATGAAATTAGATCCATCTCTCTCACCTTATAAAAATAAATTTAAAATGAGTCAAACACCTTCACTTAAAACGTGAGACATTAAAACTACTATAGGAAAATGTTTTAAGATACATGCAAGAACTTTTTGGAAAGGGCTCCAATAACAGGAAAAATCGACAAATGGGATGACATAATACTTAAAAAGATTTTACAGGGTAAAGGAAACAATCACCAGAGTGAGGAGACAGCCTACAGAATGAGAAAAATAATCTTTGCTAAGTACACATCAGACTGGGGATTAATAGCCACGACGCATAAAAACTGCAAAAATTATATACTCACAAACTGAATCATTCAGTCAACAAATGGGCTAATAAACTGAATACTTAGTTCTCCAAAGAAAAAATACAAATGTCCAATAAGTACTTGAAAAAGTGTTCATATCCTTAGCCATTGGAAAATTAAGATTAAAACTGTTTTGAGGCCAGGTGTGGTGGTGCATAACTTTAGTCCCAGCACTTGAGAGGAAAAGGCAGGTAGATTTCATATGAGGCCAGCCTGGTCTACATAGCTAGTTCCTGTCTCCAAAAAAAGACTTTTGAGAGTCTCATCCTAGTCAAAATAACTATCATCAAGAAAACAAGTGACAAGTGCTGGTACAGATTTGGGGGAAAAGAATCCTTATTCACTGCTGGTGGGAGTGTAAACTTGCATAACCACTATGAAAATCAGTATGGAGGTTCCTAAAAGGACCACAAACAGAGTTACCATATGATCTATTCATACAGCTCATGGGTATAAACCCTAAGTCAGTGTACTACAGAGATACCTGCACATCCATGTTTACAGCTGTGCTGTCCATAATGGCCAGGAAATGGAACCAGCCTAGATATCCACCAACTGAGGAAGAGATGAAGAAAATGTGACACATATACACAATGGAATTTTATGCAGCTGTAAAGAAAAGTGAAATAATAAAATGTTCAAGAAAATGGATAGATCTAGATATTATTAAGTGAGGTAACCCGGATCAGAAATAGTGCCTATATCTCTCTCATATGTTGGGCTTAGATTATCATTTTTACATGTGTGCATATGTATGTGTGTGGTGTGAGTATAGGTCATGAAAATAGGAAGGGGACCTTCAGAGGGGAAGAAGAGGTCTTAGGGAAGGGAGCGGTATCTACAGGACAGGAACATGGCGAAGGAGCTGGTGAGGTGAGAAAAGGTGCAAGTGGGGTGGGAGAGGATGGGAAAGGCGCAACAAAAACAAAGTAGGTGTGAGATGCTGCGATGAAACCCATCAGTTCATACATTAAAACACAAACAGAACACACGTTCTAGCACATACTAATCAAAAGAGATATTTTGTGTCTATATTAATGTAAAACAGAATATTTGCAAAGAAGAATCCATTACTAATGATTAGACAGGCTGTTACATAATGGTACTGAGTGATTCTTCAGCCCCCTCTATCACAGGTGGGCTAGTGTGGCTCAGAAGACAGAGGGAAAAATGTACAAAGTAGATGCCGACAAAATTACGAAGGGAAGCTTGGTGTGGTGGTGCACACCTGCAAACCCAGCACGCTAGGATGACAGAGGAGGACCTTGGGCTTGAGGCCAGCATGAGCTACTTTAAAAAAGGGAGAGGGGCATATACAAATCTACAATCATGGTGGAGGAATCTAGTAACATTTTCTTGGAAACTGGCTAGTTGAAACATAAAAAAGTTAGAGAGCTATAATTTGAACAACAAAACTAGCAAGTTTTGTATTGATGGACATAATATTAAATTTTGTAAGTACAAAATTAAAGAATGTAAAAGCTCTTTTCTAAAACTGTGGAAAGTAATAAATATGAATAAATACCAAGTCCTTTAATTTCAATGGCATACAAGTATAAATTAAGAAAAAACATGTATTTTAGAATTTGACTATATACTAGTATGTATGAGAAAATGGAATTAGGAAATGCATATTTGAATGAAAACACCATGTTTTCACACCATAATTCTTGGCCTATAATCTAAGGTAGGAACAAAATTATGTCTTAAATTAATTGCCCAGAGAAGAAGATCTCCCAAAATAAGGGCCTTTAATCAAACACTTTTTGGAACAGATAATATCTATCTGATACAAAACAAAAAACAAAAACAAAAACACCCCCCCCAAAAAAAAACCAAAAAAAGGATAGACAATCTACAATAACATTATGAGGCTAACAGAATTTTGGAGCCAAGAATCAAAAAGTTAGCACAGCATATATGTAAACTATGCAAATTCTGCTGATGAACAACTCCCTAAGGAAAATATAACAAACAACCCAGCAACTTGTATTGAAGACACATTATGCCCAAATCAGAATCTTCCCAGCAATTTAAGAATAGCTTACAATTTTAAAATGCAAAGTTGTACTAGCTATGTAGTGTGGTGATTTGATTGAGAAAGTCTCCCACAGGCTTCAAGTGTTGGATGTTTGGTCCCCATTTCATGGTGCTGTTTGGGGAGGGTCACCTTTAAGAGGTGCAGCCTTTCAGGAAGAAGCCCATCACTGCAGATGGCGTTGGAGAGTTCATAGCCTTAATCCATTTCCAATTTCCCTTCTCTGCTTCCTGTGCCTGCTTGAAGATGTGAATGCCCAGTTTTCCGATCCAGCCACCTCTGTTGCCATATCTCTCACCATGATGGGCTCTTCTTCCTCTGGAACCAGAAGCCAAATAAACGCTTCCTTATATAAGTTGCCTTGTTATGGCAACTTAAAAGCAGCAGGAAAGTAGCTAATGCATGTAGAACGAATAACTCTCAAACACTCAGGCATATTGTGAAGACTATGGTTAATAATAGGGTATTATACACTGGTAATTTACCAAGAGAATAGATTTTAGATACCCCCCCCAAACACACGGAAAAAGGTAATTAATTGAGGTGTTTGTTATATCTGCTTGACTGTTGTACTCATTTTATGTGTATTAAAGATAAGTATGTGAAACATTAAGTTGTGCACATTAAATACACAGAACAAGAAAAGGAAAAAGGAAAATTTAAAAATACTTGCTTAATAGACTTCACTTGCCCAGCCTGGTAGCACGTGCTTATGACCTAGCTACTCTAGAGGCTGCAGCAGAAAGATCCTAAGTTCAAGGCCTGCTGGGGTAACTTAGTGAGGCTGTGTTCCAAAACAGTGCCCAGTGGTAGAGTGTCTGCCTGGCATGTGTAAGGCTCAAGTTCAGTTCCCAACACACACACACACACACACACACACGCACACACACACACACACGCACACACACACACAGACACACACACATGCACAATCTATATCTCTATATACACACACCTACAAACATACATAGTTCACTAAGTGGTTAAACATATAAAACCATATGATCCTTTCAATTAAGTTCAATTAATTTACTTAATAAAAATTAAGAAATATTCATGAGCACACTCTGTTTAGACCCTTATCCCATCTTTTAATTGGGTTATTTGCTTTCTTGATTCTTTGTTTTTTGAGTTCTTTATATATTCCAGATATTAAACGTCTGTCAGATGTGTCACTGGTGAAGATTTTTTCCCACTCTGTGGGTTTTCTCTTCACTTCCTTGGTTGCTTCTTTCAATGTACAGACGCCTTTTAGTTTAATGAGGTCCCAATTGTTAATTCTTGACCTTATTTCCTGAGCAATTGAGGTCCAGTTTAGAAAATCCTTTCCTACACCTGTATCTTGTAGGTTATTGCCATTTTTTTTGACAGATTCAGTTTCAGGTTTCACATTGAGGTCTTTGATCCATTTGGAGTTGACTTTTGTGCAAGGTGAAAGGTAAGGGTCTCATTCTTCTACAGGTGGAGATCCAGTTTTGCCAGCACCATTTGCTGAAGATGCTGTCTTTCCTCCAAGAAATAAAGATGGCTAAGAAACATCTTAAAGGTGTTCAATGTCGTTAGTAATTAGGGAAATGCACTAAAACCACTTTAAGAGTTCATCTTACCCCCGTCAGACTGGCTTAGATCAAGAGAACAAATGATGCCAAATGTTGGAAAGGATGTGGAGAAAGGGGACTGTTCATCCACTGCTGGAGGGATTGCAAACTTGTGCGACCCCTATGGAAACAGTGTTGAGAACGCTTAAAAAACAAAAAAGGATCCTACCATTTGACCCAGTTATACCACTCCTTGGCATATACCCAAAGAACTCAGCCTATTGCAGAGACACTTGTACATTCATGTTTGTTGTTGCCCTTTTCACAATAGCTAAGAGATGGAAGCAACCTAAGTGTCCCTCAATTGATGAGTGGATAATGAAAATGTGGTTCATATATACGATGGAGTTTTACTCAGCAGTAAAGAAAGACGAAATCATGAAATTTGCAGGTAAATGGATGGAACTAGAAACTGTTATACTAAGTGAAGTAACACAGACTCAGAAAAAAATTGACCTATGTTCTCCCTCATATGTGGATCATAGCACCAAATCCTTATAAATGAGCATAAGTCCAGATGTAACTACAGGAACCAGAATAATGAAAAGGGACCAGGGAGGTAAAGGGAAAGAAAGAACCCCGAGAGAGAAAAACAATAGGAAACAGGTGTTAATAAGGGAGAAATGGATAAAAACAGGGTTATGTAAATGGGAGGGAGGGGGGTATACAAGGAAACTTGGGGATAAAGAGAAAGAAGGCGCTCAAGAGAGGTGGGACCATAGGAGACCGGTATTATCAAGGGAGAAATGGAGAACATGGGGACACTTTAAATGGGGAAGCCATGGTGGAAGGGTTAGACAGTGAGAGGGAGAAGAGAGATAAATAATGCTTAGCTAGTCTTTAGTAACTAGAAGGAACCATATTAATCCAACAACCTACTGACAAATTATATGTAATCTCTACATGAGTCCTTTTGTATGGCTAAAGGCTACATAGCAAGAAACAGTGCCAGACAGGAGATACCTTCCTTTGAGTTGTTGGCTAGGGTGATCCAAGAGACTCCCAAAATTATTCAGGCTATTACTACAGCCCTTGATGGCCTCCCAGAACTTGATGGTAAGACCCTACTGTGGAAGATAGAACATCCTTTGCACACAGGATTTGGAGCAATAAAGCTGGAACTGACCTGAAACCACTTCCCCCAAAGGTGAGCTCTCCTAGCTATGGAGAGCACTATGAAGGTGCCAAGGGAAAACAGCAATGGATGATCCAACACCAGCTTCAAGACCAAATCACCACATCAGTGGCCAGCACAGCATACATCATTGGTGCAGTAGTGGCACTTTTATCTTGGGGGCAATCAACAACTACCTAATTTGACTAAACACCCACTCAAAGGGAGGAAACTCAAAGTGGTACTGTAAGCATAACCTAATACACATGGCTGGAGTGGTCATAGATCTTAGAGAAAACCCCGGGTGTCAGATCACTAGACTAATGTGATTTCTTACTATGTGCAAAATATGTATCTTTATATTTACAGACAAATGTCCCAGTCACCACTCATCAAAGAAGCTCATTTTGTACCAGTCAGAGACTATTACCAAGTACCACAACTGGTCACACACCGACATTGTCTATGAATTGCCCACGCCTAAGGGACACATCTACAGTAAGATCTCTACACCTAAGGCTCACGGAACATACAACTGGGATAAAGAAGAGGACACTAAGGAATCAGTTCTCAGTAAGGAAGCTCCTCATGCAGCGGAGGGCCAGGAACACAAAAGGTCACAAGTGGCCAAAGTGTAGAGTTCAAGAGTCTGCATGATGGTCCTTAGACAGGATCCTTTTATTAAACTTCACCCACCCAGGGCTCAAGGACCATTGCAGAAGAGGGGACAGAAAGATTTTAAGAGCCATGGGGAAGGTGCGTGAACACATGGAAACAGAGTCCTACAAGCTCCTGGGAACCTGCTCATAAGATTCTATGGCAATGGTGTCAGCATATACGTAAGTCCAGGCAAACTCAGGCAGACAAAAACCCAGCATAGAACTGGAGAAATGGACAGCAGACCCCAATCTTATCTGAAGTACTGTCGGCAACCAATTGCTACTAGATGAAGAAAAGCTGATCTTCCTAACACAAGGGACTCTAGATAGGCTGACTAAACTAAGTGGACAGACTTGTACTGGGGAACGGCTGGGAATACTTACAACACAGTGGGCCTTAGCAGGGATGACAGAGTATATGGGCTCCAGTGGGGAGAGTATGGGAAGGTGCCAGCTGGGACGGGGTATAAAGATGATCAAGATTGGTTGAGATGTTCTGTATGAAATGCTTTGTAAATTCAGCCTTCCCAAAGCAATTTATTCAGTTCCTTATAAATTGTTTTATCCTATGCTTTAACTCTTTGTATCCTGAATTCTGTATTATGTTTCAAATTTGCTTTGTAGCTGCATTAAAACCATCCCTTAAAAAAAAGAAATATTCATGATTAAGGACATTTTGTTTTTTGGGTGTTTTTTGAGGCAGTGTCTCCTTGTAGCCCCAGCTGTTTTGTAGACCAGGCTGACTTCCATCTCACAGAGATCTGCCTCCCTCTGCCTCTGCTGGGATTAAAGGGATGTGCCACCACACCTAGCTAAGAAATAAAACTTTAAGAAGTTAGAACAGTAAACAGTTCCTTAACTTTCTGAGTGTTCTTTAATTCAGAAGCTTCTGCCCCAGGCGTGGAGAAGAACATCTCAGGGTCTCAGGATCCTTGGTTTTCGATGCTTCCAGTTATGGAGAAGGAAATCCTCAAAGCTCTCCTTCTGCTTCAAGTGGAGACTAAGATTTGCACCTTTGAACAAACAGCAAAGCCATCTGCATTTTACTACAAGTGAAGTAGAAAGAGTTGCCGAGAACTGGAGACACCTTAGGGTCCTGGGCCGTATTTCACAGTCTGGGCAACAGTTCCGATCCGGCTAACAGGAAGTAGGCGATTATACCCTGGTAGTGCACTCTACAGTCTGGAGGGAAGACAGCTGAACGTGTTAATATGCTCATCCTTTATTTTACAGTAGCTTTATATGCAGCTAGACTGTTCTGTGGTGTTTTATCTTTTGGCAACTCTTTGGGGATTAAAGAAACATTTCAAACTTCTTGTTCCTGAAATTTAGTTAAAAGAGGGGTTTCTGTTTCAGGGTTAAGCACTGGAAATCCCTTAGTTTGCACCAAGAGAAACATAGCTACTTAAAACACCCAATAACAAAAAATGAGGAACGGAAAGAATTTTAACAAGGGCCTGAGACATCTGTGGAAATGTCTGAGCAGCCATCCACGATAGAGAAATTCAAGCAAAGCTTTCTAAAATGTCAGCAGCATTTCTGCCCGTCTCTTAATTCTTGCTTTTAAGAATAGCTTTGTGGAAATCCAGTTTGTATTTTATGTATGCATGCATGCATAGATTCTTCCTACCAGGACGACAGACATGACCGTGACCTCCAGAGCTTCCTAGGGACTTTTCACCATCTCTCCTGTCCCTCCTTAACATACCCTCCCCTTCCTTCATAACCACCTTCTATCTGCTTTCTGCCCCTGTAGATCAGGATTTGTTTTCTCCCAGCACGTGTCTGGAGCTCACTTCCAGGCTAGACTGGCTGGCCAGGGAACCCCGGGGATCATCCTATCTCCCTTTCCCTAGTGATGGGATTACAAATCCTGTAATCCTTACTTTACCAACTGAGTCATCTCCTCAACCCTGTTTCTGCTCATAATGACTTTAAGATTTATTCATGGAAACAGAAGTGTAGCTCAGCGACAGCGCATGCCTAACATTCAAGGGCCTGAAGAGATTAACTCATGCTGTGCCCTGTAGCATTGCTTTCTTCCTTTTCATGGCTGAGAGCTAGTTCTTTGCAAAGATAGGCAGCAGACCTGACTATGACGCCCAGTTTCCTAGGGACCTTTCACACTGTCTCTTCCCTCTCATTAGCACACCCTCCCCTTCCCTGGTAACTGTTATTTGCTTTCTGAATTTACCTGGTTTCCAGCTTGAAGCTAGTGTGAACACTGGCGCATAATTCCTGTTTTACAGGTTTAGTTCTCTCGTGTAAACACCTCTGAGAGGACTGCACACAGGATCTTAACACTGGTGCATGTTTAACTTTTCAGATCTGCTAAATGTTTCCCTAAATCCTTATAACCATTTCACACCTGGGATTCCAGGGAATTCATCTTTCCTGCATACAGTCAGTTCAGATCTTTTGTCAGTGTTGCTTTGTTTTCATCCTTATTCTTTATTCTGGATGAAAGTCTTAAAAACTCCTGTGTGATTTGCAAATATTTCTCAGTATCTTCTCTTTCCATTCATCTTTCTTGAGACACATATATCAAACAACTTACACACACATATAATTCATACTTAGGTAACAAAATTCACCCACTCTGAGTAAACAACCGAATGCTTTTTTATACACTCACAGAACTGCGCAATAATCTCTGCAGTCCAATTTTTTTGGCCTTTTTGAAACAGCGTCTGTTTGTAGCCCCAGCTGGTCTGGTACTAGCTATGTAGACCAGGCTGGCCCTTTGACCTTCCAGATATCTGTCTGCCTCTGCCTCCTGAGTGCTGGGACTAATGTCATGCATCACCACACCTGACTCTGTGGTCCAATTTTAGAACATCCTACCATTTGGTACAGATCCCTTGTACTAAGAATCCAGCATGATGGACCTAGGAAGGCAAGCACTTGGGAGGTCTAGCAGGAAGAACATGAATTTCAAGCCATTCTGGACTACATGATGAGTCCCTGTCTCATAAACACAAAATACCAACCAACAGACAAAATTCCTGTCCTCATTTGCAGCCACGTCCTCTTCCTACCTCTATCCCTGGGTGACACTGCTGGATTTGTCTTTTCTAACCCTGTAACAGAGACAAAGTTGCAGTGAGTGTTGTGCAACCTAGTGCCTTCAAGATAGTGTTTACGAGGTCCATTCATGCCTTTGCTTATTAGTTCACAGCTTTTTATTTCTGGATGGCTTCCATCCTTTAGGAATGGATGCTTTGGTTGTTTCAAGATTTTGACTACTGTGATTATTGCTACTATAAACATCCATATGTACTCTTTTATGTATTTTTATTTTATGCTTTTTTATGTTTTCATTATTATTTCAATTTTTGTCCATGAGTGTATTGTCTGCATGTATGGAAGTTCACTTGTGTCATGCATTGCCCACAGAGGTCAGAAGAGGATGTTGGATCTCCTAGAACTGGAGTTATGGATGGTTGTTAGCCACCATGTGGGTGCTGGGAATCAAATCCAGGTCCTTTGCAAGAGCAGCCAGCGCTGTTAACTGCTGAGCACCTCTCTGCCCCCATGTATTTTCATTCTAAAAAATATTAATTAATTTGTATGTGTCTTTGTGAGTGTATGCACACTTGTGTTCAGGTAAATGTGTCTGTCTGTGCATGCATGAGACCAGAAAAGGGCTTTGCATGTCCTCCTCTATCACTCACTGCCTACTTCTTTGAGGCAGAATCTCTCCCTCAACCTAGGGCTCACATTTTCTTGGTTAGGTCAGAAACCAGCCAGCTCTACCAATCCTATCTTCACATCCCCTAAAAGCTGGAGTTACAGGTACACTTGGGATACCTGGCTTGTCATATGAGTGCTGGGATCCAAACTCATGATTGCACAGTAAAATTCTCTTAACTGCTGAAGCATCTTTCAAGCCTGGTTTCTTTTAATTTTTCTTGGGTCGATACCTACAACTGTAGGATTTTTATAAAAAGGTTGTACTTAAATTTCTGGGAACTTAGTGGACACTTTTCTAAAATGACCAGCTCACTTCACAGTCCCATCCATGAAGTGAGAGGGTTCCAGTTTCTATACATACTTGACAACACTTGCAGTTTATATTTGTTATTATTTTCCTTATGATGTATGTGGAGTTTTGAAACTGATTTCCTTTTTATCAACATTGGAATCTTCCCGTGTGTGTGTGTGTGTGTGTGTGTGTGTGTGTGTGTGTGGTGTGTGTGTATGTGTATAGGTTTTATATCATTGATTAAATTTCCACTCAATTATTATACATACTTTAACATTTCAGTCATTATATCTCTAAATATTTTTCATTGTATTATTAGGGGAATCCAATTTTATGTATACCAGGGAAGCTGGTTGTCCAACAGATCAATGGATTTGGTCACCTTTTCAATCTTGTGTCACCCATATCTTCCACGCTTTATCTACTGTTAGCCCACCATGTCCAGTATACTTTTCATCAGAGGCATTTTAGTTTTTGTCTCTATAAGTTGACTTTTTCTTTCATATATTCCATGTGTCTAAGCAACAAGTTCAAAGTGTGTCTATCGTGCATCACTTTTTATTTATATTTTTGGTTATATTTTGTAACCGTATGTCATACAACATCTTTGTAGTCACAAAGCAATTATAGTGCCAAATCTAAGGTCCTGTGATATCCATTATGATACAATGTTTCTTTTTCTTTCTTTCTTTTATTCTTTTGGTCTTTTTGAGAAGGGTCTCCCTGTAGGCCAGCTGGCCTGGAACTCACTATGTAGACCAGGCTGGCCTTGAACTCACAGAGATCTGCCTGCCACTGCCTCCTAAGTGCTGGTCTCTTACAATATTTCTAAGTGACCATTTGATATATTTTATCATGATAGATAGATATATCTATCACCATGAAAGAATTTCAAAACAATCCAAAAAATGTTTTAACTACCTTACAACTGATGGGCTGTCATCCTAAATTGATGTCTCTAGGATCTTTTTTTTAAGTTTAAAAGAATTTATTTAATATTCATACATGCATATAATGTTTTGATCAAATTCACCCTGATTCCTTCCTTCTAATTTCTCCCATATACCTTCAACATTTTCCCCTCTCAACTTCATAAGATTTCCCTTTTTGAAAAACAAAACAAAACAAAAACCTAGTGACATTCAGTCCTGCCTGTATGTGCATAAGTAGCCTCTTGTGGCCCTTATCACAGCAGAAAACTGACTTTCCTCCCCCAACAACCATCAGTTGCCATCAGCTAGGGGTGGAACTTAATGAGCCCCTCCCCCATCCATATTGGGGTTTTGGCTGGTTTGATCTTGTATAAGTCTTGTGCATGCAGTCCAAGTCGCTGTGAGTTCATGTATGCAAAAGGGCAGTTATGTCCAAGAAATACTGCTTTACTGCTCCCTCTGGCTCTTAAAATCTTTCTACCCCCTCTTCTAGAGGCCTTGGGGGAAGGGGGCATGATATAGACATCCCGTTTAGTCTCTTATTCCCTGTATGCTCACCTGTTGTGGGTCTCTGTTAATTGCTACCTACTGCAGAAAGAAGCATCTCTGATGAGGGCTGAGAGATGCACCAATCTATGGGTATATATGAGTATATAAAAAAACTTAGGGGGTAGTTTATTATTATGTCCATTTATCAGATAATAGTGTTAGGTTCTCTTCTAGTGCCCATGACCTAGCAAATCATTGGACTTTGGCCTAGTTAATGGTACCATGAATGGGTTTCATGTTATGAAGTGGGCTTTAAATCCAAATAGAAAGTGGTTAGTTACTCCTATAACATTTGTGTTGCTATTGCACCACTGGGCATATCTTGGCAGGCCAGTCATAGTGTAGCTGGTTAAGATTGTGGATGATCCCCTCTCCCCAGTACTGTGCATAGAACCTTTCAGTACTATGAAAGCTAGCCAATAGGGATGAAGCTTCTAGGTCAGCACCAACTTCCTTTCTCTATGTTCTATGACTTAGGTATGTGGTGTCTTCATCAATAAGATCTTAGGTTCTGGATGGTAACCAAAATCAATAGCAATGGCTTGTAATGTTTGGAGGTCTATGGGACCCTATTGACCAACAACTCAAAAAGAGATAATCCATAACTGGACTTTTAATTTGATAGTCTATGGTGTCTGGAGGCATTGTCCCCTGGTTTTGTGGTAGCTACATTTAAACCCCATATGTGTGTGTGTGTGTGTGTGTGTGTGTGTGTGTGTGTGTATAATGGCTAATCCTGGGTGTCAACTTGACTGGCTCTGGGATTAACTGAAAGGAAAGAGATCTTCTTGATTGGATCATCTGAAGCTGGAAGACACACCCTAAATGTGGGTGTTACCTTCTGATGGCAGCCCATGTAAAAGGCCATGGTGGAGGAGACCACTTGGCTTCTTGCTGCTTGCCTTCTCTCTCTCTGGTGAGTTCGTCTTGCTGCTGTAGACTGAAGACTAGCTGATCTTTTGGAATTCGTCAGACCTTCAGCACCAAGATTGGGACTACTGAGACATCCAGCATCATGCTCTGAGGAACTACGGATTCTCAGCCTCTCCAGTGTGGTGCAACCATTGGACTATGGATTCTCAGACTTTCCAGTGTGGTGCAGCCATTGTTGGACTACTCGGACTCTATCCTGTGAGCTAAGCTGATAAATCTCTATACATATATATTCGTCCTACTGGTTTTGTTTCTTTGGAGAACCCTGTCTGGTACAATATGTATATATGTGTGTGTGTATATATATATTTTAGGAATCTTCTTTGGTAGTAGGGTGTCCATATGGCATTTTCAGAGATCTTTAGAGTTAATTATCCCTCCACATACTCTCCTTTCCTACCCTGCCCTCCCATCCTCCACTACAACATTTCCTGTTCCATTATTCCGTTTCCCCCAATTCTTGCCACCTGTGTTCTGTCTTCCCTCAAGGCCCCTTAACAGTTTCCTGCTTGCTATGTGTATTCCAATTCAAACACACATCTAAAGATTCAAAGGTAGCATCCACATATGAGAGAAAACATGTGGTGTTTGTTCTGGGTCTGGGTCACCTTACTCAGGGTGATTGTTTCCAGCCCCATCTATTCACCTGAAAATTCCATGATTTCATTTTCTTTCAACTGAATGATATTCCACTGTGTACATGAGCCACATTTTCTTTATTCATTCGTTCACTGATGCTTACACAGCCCAGATTTTGTGAATAGAGCAGCAATGAACATGGATGGGCAGGTATCTCTGTAGAGGACACAGAATCCTGTGGGAATATGACCAGGAGTAGTAAAGGTGGATCATGTGGTAGATCTATTTCTGGTTTTTGAGGAACCTCCACACTGAATTCCATACTGACTGCACTTGTTTGTAGTGCAGTGAATAAGGGTTTCCTTTACCCTACATCCATACTAGCATTTCTCATTATTTTTTGATTTAACCATTCAGATTGGGGTAAGATAAAATCTCAAATTAGTTTTAATTTGCATTTCCCTGATGGCTAAGGATTATTGAACATTTGAAAAATGTTTCCTATCCATTTGTACTTCTGAGAAATCTGTTGATTTTTATGCCTACACTACTAGGGTCCCATTCAGAAAGTCCTTTCCTGTGTCTGTAAGTTGAAATGCATTTCCTCCTTCCTCCTCTATCGGGTTCATGCCATTGTGTCTTATATTGAGTCCTTGATCCATTTGGAGTTGAGTTTTGTACTGGGTGAGAGATAAAGATCTAGTTTCACTCTTCTACATGCAGCTATCCAGTGTGTCGAACAAGCTATCTTTTCTCCAATGTATATTTTTGGTTTCTTTGTCAAAAAGCAGATGGTTATAGGAGCATGGGCTCCCCAATTCCATTGACCAATTCTATTGTCTGTTTTGATGCCCAAACTATGCTGTTTTAATTACGACAGCTCTGTAGTATAACTTGAAATCAGTGATGGCTATATATTTTATTGTTCAGGCTGTTTTGGCTATATTGGGTTTTTCGTGTTTCCACATCAATTTTGAGATTGTTTTTTCAATTTCTGTTAAATATTGCTCTAGAACTTTGATGAAGACTGCACTGAATTTGTTGATTGGTTTTGGTGGGGTGGTCATTTTAACAATATTAATCCTTTCAATTCATGAGGATGAGAGGTCTTCCTATTTTCTCTTATCTTCCTCAATTTTTTCTTCTTCTGTGTCTTTAAGTTTTCATTGTACAAGTCTTTTACTTCCTTGGTTAGATTTTTCTAAGAATTTTTTTTAGGCTACTGTGAATAGGATTGTTTTCCTGATTTTTTTCTTGGTGTGTTTGTTTGCTGGTGTGTTGTTGGTATTTAGGAAGGTTCCTGATTTCTCTGTGCTAATTTTGCACCCTTCTATTTCTACATCACTTCTGATTGTTTTACTCATTATGGATAGATTTTCTTATGCGTTTTGATAGTTCCATGTTTAATAATTGTTTTTTGAGTGCCAAATTTGATTTGTAATTTTATTTTGTGTCACATGCACGGGTACATACACGTTATTCCTAAAACTTCTCCTGACCTGTTTCTTTTGTTCTAGGATGTGGTTACATGATTTGAGTCCTGCTTGATGTTTTGGATCTTATGTTAAAACTTTCCTAGTTGGAACCAGAGCAATGTTGAGTCCAAAACTAACTTTACTTCACTGCTGAGGGAAAACCTGCTCAGTCCACTGCCCTGTGCTTTGTGAGTCATGAGGTTTTCCCATTATGACTTGTGTGGCCTCCTGTGAGTCCCAAGTATTGAATCCTCTAATCACTTATGGTGTTTGTTTATTTAGCTTCTGGATACGGCCTTTTCTATATCCAAGAGCTTATCCATAATTGAGCTGAAGATTTAGCTATGGAGTATGTCTGGAAATTACTTTCCGAAGAGCCTTTTTCTCTGGGATTTGCCCTGATAATGTTTGCCCTTTCTTGGACTCTCAGCTCTCCCTCCTTGCCTTACACTGCCTAGGTCCTTCCCGTTTTTCACATAAGACCTTTCCTGGGCAGTGAGGTGGGAGCAATATAGGACTCAGGTCACAGTCTCCTATCTCTTGGAGACCACTGATCTTTTCCTAATGTCCAAGATCATGAGATGCATTGACTCATAATTTTTAAATGATTTTAAAGAGTTGCAGCTAAGGAGGTAAATCTAATTTCTGTGTCTCTATTTTTGACATAAAAGTTTATTTTACATTAAGCTGAAGATATGACATCAGTGTAATAAGACACACATGCACACATGTACTCTCAGGTACACTGAGAGGACAGGCAGAAGAACTATAAAGAAACAAAATCATCACTATACTCATTCAAACACATTACAAAGAAAACTCCACAGAACTGGGTCCCATTAATAACAAATACAACAGTTCAGCAAGTTACTAAAATAATGATCAATACATGGGAGGAAATCAGTTATGCCCTTAAATTGTGCTCAAGCAGAAACAGAGTATTTACAAAGATTCAGTGTGCCATTGCAACAAAAATTATAAATGCATAAGTACTATATCAGGGCTAAAGAGATGACTCAGTGGTTAAGAGCACTGGGTATTCTTGTAGAGGACCTGGGTTTGGTTCCCAGCACCCATATGGCAGCTAACAACCATCTGTAACTCCAGTTCCAGGGGATCTGATGCCTTCTTCTGACCTCTTTGGGAATTGCATGACACAGATGCACTTACATTCATGCAGGCAATACACTCATACATACAAAAAATGCCCCCCCCCACAAAAACACCATTAAAAATACTATATCTAGGGCTCTGATCTCAGCAGACTGCCAGAGAGTGTCAAGTTCTGGCCTCTCTCTGGCCTCCCTCTGGCATAGGGGCTGAGAACACAGGGGACTGCCTGAGAGCTCCATGCCCCGAATCCCACCTCCACACGGTGATCCTTTTAATAAGATGCTGCTATATATCAGTCCCTTCTGCATGAAATAACTACCATAATCATGATTTCAGCTGAGCCTGATCGCTACCATCACAACTGGGCTTGTTGATGGTTGTGCTCATTAATTAAAGGAGGGCCAAGCAGGGTCATTGGACCCTCACTGGATTATCCAGTCACTCTTTCCAGCCAACTGTATGTAATTTGGCCCTAATCACACATGGCTTCCTGGATTTGGGGAGGGCTAAAGTATACAATCTGAGGAAGGCTAGGAAGAGAAGGCATGATCCATGCTGTGTAAAGGCTTTCCAGTCTGCATACCCTCAGGTCATAATACACCTCAGCAACCCCTCAGTTATCTTGGTAAGTAAGCTCAATAAATTCACCGGTTCCTCAGTAAAACTTTAATCAATCATTGGCTCGACACTAGAACCTTAAAAGGAATAAGCATTGCTTAGCATCCCCAGGAAAAGAAGTCTCAACAGATGGAAAATGTATTTGTTAATGCTATTATGTTTCATAATTATTTTTTTAAAAAGAAAATGAGAATGTAAAAGAATTGGCTAGGCAGTTAGGGCAAAAAGACCCCAATGAAAAGTAGCCCATTTCTTGGCTAAAAGTCAAAATGTCCTTGGGTCTCTGTTCCAAAGGCTGATGAGACAAAAATACTATACACATAATCTTAAAATTTCTATGGTCAAAGTTTAGTCAACTGGTTTAAGGAACAAAAAGATATATCTAGTCAATGTTTATTTGAGAATATTTGGGTTTTTATCCAAGCCTTATCTACGTAGCACATGATATTTAAAAGTACCAGACAGGAGGAACTAACCTTATTGGATGTTTAACAGCTAAACTTTAAGACCTATACTAATGTGGTCAGAGGGACTTAAAGGACAGTTTTTGCCCCTTGCCCTCCAAGGTTGACTAAGTTCCAGGGGACTATGGAACATCTCTCAAAATGTCCTGTAACTGTGGTGAGTTACCTGTCCTCTTGTTCAGGGATGCCATGGAGACCCCACAAGATGGACTTGAACCAGTGTCCAGTACTACAAAGAGGAGGCTCAACTCAGAGGAAGCATCTCATCCATGCTTCCAAGTGAAGCCAGACATGGTCAAGCAGGACCTTTGACTTAGATCACATAGATGGAACTGGTAGAGGAGAGGATCCAGGGGCTCCTCCCAAGCCCATGTGACCCCTGAGGAACATATCCTCAAATGACCTTAAGAGTAAAAATAAATTGG